>NW_006772616.1:114348-123277 GCF_000442215.2 Lipotes vexillifer | reverse complement strand
CTTCATTTTTTTTTTTTTTTTTTTTGGGCTGAGCTGTGTGGCATGCGGAATCTTATTTCTCTGACCAAGGATCGAACCTGTGCCCCCTGCATTGGGAGCATGGAGTCTTAACCACTGGACCACCAGGGAAATCCCAATTGCCTACATCTTATTTGATTGCATTTTCACAATTTGCCTTTGAGTCTTTCCAAGCGTTTGTCTTCCTTTTTGGAGAGGAAATAACTCTTTCAGCTTACATAATATTCAATTAAGTCACATAATTCCAGTTACACTACAAATGGTATCAGTGTGTTTGGTAATACACTCTTAATTTTGATGAGTAGGCAGCTCAGCTGTTGCTCCCCCTGTGTGAGAGCATTCAGTGTGCCGTGGCGATTCATCAGAAAAGTCTAGAAGGTCATCGGGTAGTGTAGTAATCACACATAGAACAACTTGGGGCCTTTTTGCATACTTTAGGTTGACATCTAAAAATTCTTCCTCATTTGTAAAATTTTATTGGAATATCTCTTCATGAGATGAATATTGGAGAGGGGACTGTCAATAACACCACATTTCAAACTCTCCTTTTATTGGGTGTTAATTCAGAAATGTTTATTCCTACTCCCATAGTGAGACAGGGGCTGCCCAGAAGTTATTCTTTCTTTGTAAAGTTAGAGAAGGTGAGGTGGGTCTGGAGAGCAGGCATGTACCTTCATCATAGGCACATCCTACATTTTTCGGTTAAAAAGATGTTTGGAGTATAGTCTAGACATTGACTCCCTTAAAGCTGAATATGGGGGTACCCCTTGGAAAATCTGTGTATTTCTAAGGGTTCACATACCCTCATTTGAAAACTGCTATTTTAGAACACTGATTAAGAGAGCTTCGGCTTTATTGATTTTCATTTTTATAATTGATTTTATTTTCTTTAATTATAAGAATGAATCCTGGCCCATTCTAAAACTTCTCTTCCTCAGTCTCATTCCTCAGAGATAATCATTGTTATCAGCAGTGTACTGGGTTTTTTTCTGACCATTTCAAAACATGTTATCATCAACTTGCCCTGAGTGGTCACAAACTTCTCTACCCTTACAGCATTTAAAATGTATAATCCCCACAAGTTAACCCAACTTTTACCTCTCTTTGAATTTCATTCGTAAAGTCATCATGTTTTCAGGTGGGAGCCACTTTTGACAAAGTGTTTTTACCTAGAATTTCATTAAAAGCAAATGAAACAAAACAAAGATCCCAAATGAACTAACAAATTAAAATCCAGGATATAAAAGGTTTGGCATTTGAATATAATTATATTTGGATGTTTAAAAATGAGTCTGAATACATGATGAACCTAGAGAACAGGCACACAGTCTCTTCCCTGGGTTTTCACGATATAAAGATACTACTGGTTCAGGTTTGTTGGCCGCTGACGAAGCTTTGTGTAGCAGTTATCTTCCAGTATTAGTGTAAGCCATATATGCAAAAGAAAATTGAAAGGATGAGCTCCTTAATTCAAGAAGAACTTACTGCTTACAATAGGGATCCAATCATGTTTTTAGCTTATGCATCATATCAAATTCCTTTTTGTTTCAGAGATCGTCTCCATCCTGGCTGCTTCTTCCATTGTGTCTAGCTGAAAGACTGTCCCTCTGGCTTTGTTTCTGTTTCATCTGTCTTTTGGGTTGATTTCCTTCTTTTCCCTTGTCTCTTTTTGAGCTTTACTCTTTTGGGTTTTTTTTTTTTGCTACAGCATACCCTTCAGTAAATCATGAATAAGGGAGTTGTGTTCCCTGCCTTGATGAAACTGATAGTCTAAGAGATGGTGCCCAGAAAAAAAAATTAATGTCAATTAAGTATTATTTTATACTCACTGGGATTTTCTCTTTTGTCTTGGAAGTTTTAACAAGAATTTTTAGTCAGTATTCACGTAAGGAATTGTGTATGCACACGGGTGTGTGACTGCTTAAGTAGATCTGAGAAATGCTCATAAAGATAATTTTTTTTAACCTGAAAATAACTTTAGTATTATAGAAAAACTTTACTGAAAGTAGAAAGCTTACTTAGACATAGTTATCAAGTGCTAAGGAGTCAATTAATGTATGTGTATGTATGTATGCACACATGTACATGTATGTAGGTATGCATGGATGTATGTAAGGACTTAGCTATGAATGTAAGATACTGTGGCTTTGGAAATCATCTGGCTGGTCAAAATTTCAAAATACATGATTAAATTTATCAAAGTAATACTGGTGTCTATTTGAAAAAGCATCAGCCTCACCTCTCTGTCCCTGGTCCCATTCTCCAGCTGCAAATGCTGTTTTCCTTTTTCTAAAAGATTTTATTTTATTTAAAAATTTTTATTTTATATTGGAGTATACCTGATTTACAATGTTGTGTTACTTTCAGGTGTACAGCAAAGTGATTCAGTTATACATATACATATATCCATTCTCTTTCAGATTCCTTTCCCATATAGGTTATTACAGAATATTGAGTAGAGTTCCCTGTTGTATACAGTAGGTCCTTGTTGATTACGTATTTTATACATAGTAGTGTGTACACGTTAATCCCAAATTCCTAATTTATCCCTCCCGCCCCCACCTTTCCCCTTTGGTAACCATAAGTTTGTTTTCTGTGTCTGTGAGTCTGTTTTGTAAATAAGTTCATTTGTATCACTTTTTAGATTCCACATAGAAGTGATATCATATGATATTTGTCTTTCTCTGACTTACTTCACTTAGTATGATAATCTCTAGGTCCATCCACGTTGCTGCAAATGGCATTATTTCATCCTTTTTTATGGCCGAGTAATATTCCATTGTATATGTGTACCACATCTTCTTTATCCATTTGTCTGTCGAGGGACATTTAGTTTGCTTCTGTGGCCTGGCTATTGTACATAGTGCTGCAGTGGACATTGGGGTGCATGTATCTTTTTGAATTATGGTTTTCTCCAGAAATATGGCTACAGAACAGCTGCAAATACTGTTTTCTTTTTTTACATCTTAGATTTTGTTAATATCACATTTCTAAGCAATATGCATATACTGTGATTTATTGATTCAACAATTTTAAATCTTATGTATTAAACTTCTAGATAAAGAATACATGTCCCTTCTTGGATAGTTTTATCATTTATTTGCATGCATACATGTTTTTAGCTTATGCATCATATCAAATTCCTTTTTGTTTCAGAGATCGTCTCCATTCTGGCGGCTTCCTCCATTGTGTCTAGCTGAAAGACTGTCCCTCTGGCTTTGTTTCTGTTTCATCTGTCTTTTGGGTTGATTTCCTTCTTTTCCCTTGTCTCTCTCTTTCTGAGCTTTACTCTTTTGGGTTTTTTTTTTTTGCTACAGCATACCCTTCAGTAAATTCCTAAACAATTGGGTTCATGAAAGTAAAACGTTTGAGACAATGTTTGAAAATGTATTGATAGTTTTGTTGGGTTTAGCAGTCTTTTCCTTTAGAATTTTGAAAGCATAACTCAGTTGCTTTTTAGCATGTAGTGTTGTTTTGGGGAAGTCTAAGAAAATTGTTTTATTCTTTTTCCACATGTTAGTATTTTTCCCCTGGCTTTTCAAAGCTATTACCCTTCTGTTTTGTTTTTGTTGTTGTTATTCTGAGAAGTCTAAATTTTCATGCAGATGTACCTTGGCATAGGTCTGCTCTTCATTCTGTTTCTGGGCACTAACTGGATTCAAATCCTTCTGATTTGGACATGTATTGCTTTGATGATACCCTCATTACACTTTTTGTTGTTGTTGTTTTCTATCTCTGGAGTAGGATATTGGGACATTTGGATTGTTTTTATAAGCATTTACTGTTTGCGTTAATGATTTCCATCTCTTTATCTTCATTTTTTGAATTTTATGAGAGATTTTCATTGGTTTCATCTATTAAAAAATTCCCAAGAGTGCTTTTTCATTATCAGATTGATTTTGTTATCATAGCATTTTGCAGTATCAGATTGCCTGGATTTGAGATGTGGTTTGTTGTTGTTTTTTGAATACTTTTATTCCCTTCCCTTACCTATTGTCAAAGATTTAATGAGAATATATCTCTGTCTTTATATATCTATCTATACACATATGTATATGTTCTAGAACTATGAGATTTTATATATATTATAATATATATAAAACTAGTAGAGGTATATATTATATATTAAATATTAATAAACAGACTATTTGGCACATCCTAAATGTTAATCATTTCCTCCTCCTCCTTTTCTTTTGGAGTCATACTGCTACTATTTGTACTCTTAGGTCTTTGTCTGTTCCTTGAATTAACTCTGTGTCCTCTAGTTTTATTTTTCCTATGTTGTTTATTTTAGTCTTTTTCATATTGGAGACTTTCTCTCAATGTCATTCCTCCTTATAGAAGAGTGGAATCTCTGAATGTGTATAGGACTTGGTGACCAGTGGAATTTGTTTTTGAGTGTATTGGTGGTCAGCCAAGCCCTCTGCTTTGAGCCCCATGCCTTGAAGGACCTATTGAGGTCCTTGGAAATGAATCAGTCTCATTCCCCCACTCCTGCTGTCTCAGTCAGTCACTCCTAATTCACCTTCTTTCCATCTCCCAAAACACTACTAAATGTTTCTCACTTGTTGATATCTCCACTTTTATTCTTTGCTCTTGTGAGTTCAAATCACTCGTCTTCCTTAACTGTCGTATTTGTTGGGTCTTAGGAAGGAGAGAACATCAATGATTTACCATTTTGAGGGAATTAAAAAATTAAAACATCTATTGAAAACTGGTTCTGCTAAGTTGCTGTTAAGGAAAGGTTCACGGTGACATGTCAGTGTAGCATATCAGAATGCTATTTTATTGATAATTCTGGGCTTAGATACTTAGTGACATGTATAATGTGAGAACAAAAATAATGTTTATAAGAGTTTAAATAACAACTGAAATATTCTTTAGGTTATGATAAAAAAACATGCAGCATTTTGTTGGAGTCTGTTTCAGTTAGAAGTAAAATAGAACAAAATTTTCTGAGGGAAAATGTTAAAAAATACATATATACTTTTTATGTTGAAAATGTACAAGTGGAAGCTTATCACCAATTTCTACATGCATATAGATTTATTTATTTTTGTCCATGGAGATGGTTCTGCATATAAATTTAGTAGAAGAACAGTTAAGAAATCTATCCAACTGTGCATGAAGGGGCTTGCAGGGACTAAAACAAGTCCTTTTGTTTATTTTTAACTCTCCATTTGGCTTTATTCTAACTTTGGCATATATATACACTAGTTGTGTAACAGGCTCTTTGAAACTGAACACAGCAGTTTCACTCCTCCTTCTGTCTTCTTTTTCTTTCTTTCTTTCTTTCTTTGCTTTCTTTTTTCTTTCTTCCTTTCTTCCTTTCTTTCTCTCTCTCTCTTTCTCTTTCTTTCTTTCTTCTTCCTTCCTTCCTTCCTTCCTTCCTTCCTTCCTTCTTTCTTTCTTTCTTTCTTTTCTTTTTCTTTCTTTCTTTCTCTCTTTCTCTCTTTCTTTTCTTTTCTTTTCTTTTTTTTCTTTCTTTCTTATACTTAGCTATCCCCCTGATTTGTGGGAGTGCTAGGAAAGGGGTGGGTGGAGCATGCCTGGGGCTGGGAAGGAAGGTGCCAGTAAATCGTAATGGCAGTTCTCTACTTCATCAGCTACCACTATAGGAGGGACTTTTTGCAACCTCTCCTATCTTTCTGCAGTTATGTTCTCCTTTCAAAAGAAAAAGGGGCTCAGTCTGATCAACTGAACATGGGGAGCCACTTTATTTGATTTCCTGTGCCCCAGTGATCCCTGCTGAGTTTAAAACCTTTAAAAGTACTAGGCAATGATGAAACCGGGAGCCAGAGAGATAGAAACCGGAGGGCCCAGCGTAGTCCAGTGCAATGGAGATGGGAGTCGTGATTCACATCGTTGGAGTTGCCCTAAATTTGGCAGCAGCAGGCTTTTAACGGGAGAGCTAAGGGTTTAAGGAGGCATTAAACGAAAACTTTTCGGGAAATAAGGAATTCATGCACCAGGTGGGGAAAAATTAAAACAAAGGTTGCTGACTGTTTCAAATCTTTAATTCAATAAATATCCGTTGGGTAAGGGGACCATTATAAGGTGGATGTTTTGCTCTTAGAGGCACTTACTTTTTCATTATTCTGAGAAGTATAATTTTTAAAAAATGAATTGAATTCAGTTCTTCCTAGATCTTCCCAGTTTAATAGTTATTTAAGTAGTCTATAATAATAATAGCAGTAATTTTACTGTCATACTTATTATTAGCACCACAAATAATTTCTAAATTTTTATTGAAGTATAGTTAATTTACAAGGTTGTGTTAGTTTCTACTTATAGCAAAGTGATTCAGTTTTAAGAATATATATATATATATGTATATATATTCTTTTTCATATTTTCCATTCTGGCTTATCACAGCATATTGAATATAGTTCCCTGTGCTATACAGTAGGAGCTTGTTGTTTATCCATCCTATATAAACTAGTTTGCATCTAGCACTACCAATATTTATTGAGCACTTACTATACACCAGGCAGCATTCTTGACACTTTGTCTATATTACTATTTATCCTCACATCAGACCTCTGAAGGCTTATTATTTTGCAGATATGGAAACCGAGGCAAAGAGAAGTGAAGTTACTTGTTGAAAACCTCCCAGAAGTAGAGAGATGGCAGGATAGCTATTGAAACAGAGGCGCCTGGTGTCTTTAATGACTGTAAGGACTTCAAGTTGTTTCTCGCAATGTTAGCTAACCCCAGCTTCTTATTTGGAAACTTCTCAAATCTAAAGAAAGGTTGAATGAAAAGTACATCTTTATATCCCTTATGAGATCCTATCGTATTAGAGCTGCCAATTACACACTCCTATGCCTATGCAGCTATTGTTTTTTCTGAATTGTTTGAAAGTAAGTGGCAAACTGCATATATTTCCCAAGAACAAGACGATTCTCCAATACAGTTTGCTACTGTAATAAACTATGTCGCCATAAACTAGGGCAGATAATGAATTGGGTTTAAAAATCCCATTTACCATACACACAGGCAGACAGAAACTTTTTCAGAAACATGAATGATCCCAAAAGCTTTCTTTTGCCCAGTCATGTTTTCACTGTGATACCCCTTGATGTGAAGCATGTCACCTTTTTCAGTCCATGAAGTTAGAATTAGTGAGTGACAACGTATGAGTCATCTCAGGCTGCCGTAACAAATTACCACAGACTGGGTGGTTTAAACAACAGAAATTTATTTTCTCACTGTTCTTGAAGTTAGAAGTCTAAGATCAAGGTGCCAGCACATTCATTTTCTGGTGTGATGTCTCTTCCTGGCTTGCAGACAGCCCCCTTCTCACTGTGTCCTCACGTGGCCTGTTCTGTGTGAGTGTGTGGAAAGGGCAGGCTCTCTGGTATCTCCTCTTCTTATAAGAACACTAGTCCTGTTGTGAGGGACCTGCCCTTTAGACCTCATTTAACCTGAATTACCTTCCTGAAGGCCCTATCTCCATGTACTCTCACATTGGGGGTTAGGGATTCAACATATACATTTTGCGGAGAGGGGGTATAATTTAGTCTATGACAGACGTTTTGAAGGAATACTTCTGAAATATGGGAAGATTAAGTCTACTAAAAAGTAGCATCTCAGTGTAACATGTGAAAGTATATGTTATTAATTACAGACAGCTTTTATATTATAATTAAACTGGGAACTATTTCTAGTTTATATATATAAATAATCAGAAAGACTATATACATATATAATATGATATATATTCATCTAATGATGAGATTCTCTCAGAGCATTTATTCCATGGTGCTTATCATCTTATCATCTTCTTATATTTATCTTCTAGTTGATGGTATTCTTGACAAAGAATGGCAAAGAGATAGGAGATTCGCTTAAGAAAAGTCTGGAGGGCAAGTCTTTAGAATACGTGTTTTTTAAAAAAAAATTATTTCTTTTACAATAGGTTCTTGTTGGTTATCTATTTTAAATATAGAAGTGTGTACATGTCAATCCCAAACTCTCAATCTATCCGTCTCCCCAGCCTTCCCCCTGGTAAACCTTAAGTTCATTCTCTAAGTCTGTGAGTCTGTTTCTGTTTTGTAAATAAGTTCATTTGCATCATTTTTTTTTTAGATTCCACTTATAAGCGATATATGATATTTGTCTTTTTCTGTCTGACTTACTTCATTTAGTATGATGATCTCTAGGTATATCCATGTTGCTGCAAATGGCATTATTTCATTCATTTTAATGACTGAGTAATATTCCATTGTATATATGTACATCTTCTTTATCCATTTATCTGTCGAGGGACATTTAGTTTGCTTCCATGTCTTGGCTATTGTGAACAGTGATGCAATGAACATTGGGGTGCATGTATCCTTTTGAACCATGTTTTTCTCTGGATATATGCCCAGGAGTGGGATTATTGGATCATATGGTAGCTCTACTTTTTGTTTTCTAAGGAACCTCCATACTGTTCTCCACATGGACCTTACCAATTTTCATTCCCACCAACAGTGTAGGAGTGTTCCCCTTTCTCCACACCCTCTCTAGCATTTATTGTTTGTAGACTTTATGATGATACCCATTCTGACTGGTGTGAGGTGCTATTTCACTGTAGTTTTTTTTTTTTTTTTTTTTTTTTTTTTTGTGATACGTGGGCCTCTCACTGTCGTGGCCTCTCCCGTTGCCGGACGCGCAAGCTCCGCGGCATGTGGGATCTTCCCGGACCGGGGCAAGAACCCGTATCCCCTGCATCGGCAGGCGGACTCTCAACCACTGCGCCACCAGGGAGGCCCTCACTGTAGTTTTGATTTGCATTTCTCTAATAATTAGTGATGTTGAACATCTTTTCATGTGCTTTTGGCCATTTGTCTGTCTTCTTTGGAGGAATGTCTATTTAGGTCTTCTGCCCATTTTTTTTTTTTTTTTTTTTTCAGTTACGGGGGCC
>NW_006772616.1:98377-114244 GCF_000442215.2 Lipotes vexillifer | reverse complement strand
CCCGCGTCCCCTGCATTGGCAGGCGGACTCTCAACCACTGCGCCACCAGGGAAGCCCTGCCCATTTTTTTATTGGGTTGTTTGTTGTTTTGATACTGAGTCGCATGAGCTGTTTGTAAATTTTGGAGATTAATCCCTTGTCAGTCACATTGTTCGTGGATGTTTTGTCCCTAGAATAGGTGTATTATTTTGAATAATGTCAGATGAAAAATTTTCTTAAGATGAATTAGGAATGCTGAGTATGGGAGATTTTTAGATATTCTAAAAACTAAGGTAAGTGGCTGGGTTGTGTTGACGTTAGAACATATTATTGTTTTGACTTTTAATCAGTTATTGAAAAACTGTAATATCTATAAGAATAGGATAACAGTAGTTTTCCCCACAAAGACAGTGTTCCAGGTAGATGGGAAATTTTTCTGGAGGAAAGTTGTATTTTTTGAGTGCAGGTGGAAGGTCTTGGGCAGGAAAGGAAAAGGTAGTTGGGATATAATTCTTAGACTGGATTAGATATGGCTTTTCAGGGAAAAATTGTAACATAGTGTAATGGATCATCTTTTATTTTATCATTGCCTTCTGCCGCATGATCATAACTGTCTACAGAAGCATTCGGAAGCTTCCCCAATTTTCCCATGAGCTGCTCTTTAGCCCTTTGCCACTTCAGCCATTCTCTTTTGTGAAGTCTTTCCAGGTGATTTTCTCCTCTTTAATTATTGCGCTAAATCTGCCATATTCTCAGTGAATGGCTTTGAGTGGTATTCAAGCAGCTCTACTATGTCACTTTCAATGACCTTATGAAATTCTTCATCCTTTGTAACATTTGCCTCATAGGATGTTTTGGACCGTCGCCGAGAGGCTCACTGACAGCCTTGACAGGACAGTCCCTGGTGTTGAGTGGGGACTAGTTTTATGTGTGACTAGGCATATTTTTTTATTCTGATGATGTTAATGAATACTCACATAGCAATGAACACAGCTTCCATATAGACCATCCAGCACAAGGGTGGCACACAGAAAATTGGAAAGAGGAGGGTTATAAATGAACTGTCTGTGCTCCTATCAAATGCCTGCCTCTTCATTTAGGTTCCACCCATTACCTCCTGCCTACTCAGACATCCCTCTAGCAGCTTTCCCTCTCTATCAGATTTTTCCCAACAGCATACATGTTTGCTGTAAAGTCTCATATCTTAAAAAAGAAATTGCTAACATCTGTATACCCTATACAGTCTCATTTCTCTTCTTCCGTTTACAACACAATTTCTAGCTATAATTACTGTCTCCAATTTCTCACTGTATGCTTTCTCTGAAACCCATTCCAATCATGATTTGCCTCCACTGTTTTTCTCATACTTTTCTTGTGAAGGCCACTCCTGACCTTAATACTGCAATGTCCTGTGGTCTTCATCTTACTTGAACTCAGAACAGCAGTTAACATGATCACTCCCTTATCCTTGAAACCTTTGTCCCTTGGGCTTGCAGAGCACCCCACATTCCTCCTTGGTTCTTTTCTTAGGCCACTGGCCACTGCTTCTCTTCTCCCAAACTCTTAGCATTGTAATGAACCTTTTAAAAAATTCTCCAGCTACAGTTATTTCCTTGGGGATTTTTACCCAGGGTGTTGGCTTTAAATACCATCCACATATTCTAATGATGAACAGATGTCTAGCTTGAAACCAGCCTTCTCTCTTAAACTCCAGACTCAGACGTCTAATCTAACTGCCTATTTGACGTTCTTTAGTTAGGAACCTAACACCTAACAAGCAAGCTACTGGTTTGCCCTCTTTTATTTAAGAGTCAGCCCCACCCTTCTCGTTGTTGAAGGCAACAACCTCAGAGTCTGCATCAACTCCTCTCTTCTTCTCACATCGTACATTGAACCCATCAACACATCCTGTCACCTCTACCTTCTAAATATATCCAGAATGCTACCTTTTCTTACATCTCCACTGCTACCACCTGGACCAAGCCATCATCACCTCTCCCTGGGTTACGGTGACAGGAGCTGTGTCCCTGCTTCCATCCTTGTTCCTCGTTAGTCTGTGCTCATTACAGTAGATCCTTTACAAATATTTGTCATATCCGGTCATCCTAAGTTCAGACTTCCCAGGGGATTCCCATCCGGTTGTGAGCCTCACGGTGACCCATGAGGCTCTGGGTAACCTGCCCATTCACTCTGCATTATCTTTCAGACATCATCTCCTACTAATCTTCCCTTCTCTCACATAGCTCCGGGTAAAGGGCGTCTTTCCCTCAGATATCTGCAAGTAATAGTCTCTCACCTGCTTTTATTTCGCACTGATGTGTTAGTTTCTTAGGCCCTCTCTGTTTTAAATTCCAGTTTTCACGCTTTGTGTTTCTTTCATCACAAAAATACAAAAGACTCTCGAGGAAGAGGCTTTTTTTTGTCCTGTTTTGTTCAGTGTTACATTTCCATGTGTCTGGCACAAAGCAAGTGCTCAACGAATATTTATTGAATAAATATGTAAACAAAAAACCCAAAGTCATTTATTCAACATCTGTGCTATAAGTAGCTCACGATTAAACACTTTTCATTCATTAAGCACTTTAATTGAAACTTCATAACCATCATGTGTGATAGATAATGTACTAGTTGTGTATCAGAAAAATGAGATTGAATTACTCAGTGGAATTCTCCAAGTGGGGAAGCTGGCATTCCATTTCAGCAATTCTGACTCCAAGTCCAGGACTCTCCGCTTGGTTCCCAACAGGGAAGAATTCCATTTCCACCTTAGGAGAATCGTTGGATATTTCCATTTGGTATCTCTACTTGTTGAGGCCAGAAGCATCTCTCTTTTTTACTACTGTGGCCTCAACCCCAGCAGAGGGCCTGGTGCATAGTAGGGGCTCAGAGGATATTTGTCTGCACAGCTAAGTTACCATGTTTGTCCAGCTGATGGTCCCATGGCTACCATAGTCTTAACTTACATGACGTCTCTCTTTTTGACAAAAAGCCAAGTTGGAGCTGGGATAGGGGAAGAAAGTTGAGAATTATAAGGGAAGCACAACTGGGAATACTGGGCATGTTTCCCAAAGGCAGGTGACTAGCCACGGCCTCAATCTCTGCTTTCATTTCATGAAATCTTGTTTTCAGCCTTTTGTTTCCTCTGTTCTGCTTCCATGGAGGGGGGGGGAGGCTGAGAATGCCATAGAGAATACCCCGCTCAAATCGAATAAATGCCTTCTAAGATCACTGGAGTGTGACGCTTCTCTCTGAGGGTGTATTTTCTTGTGCTGGGCTGGAGGAGGAAGGGAAAAAGGGATTTAAACAAAAGGAAAAGGATTCAAGGGAAATAATAGGATAAAGAAAAAGTCACCCTAATCTGATGCCTTCTGTCTCTCCATCAGCTTTCAAGTAGTTTCAGCCGAAGAACTTTTATTGCAAACGTGGTTGTATATTTTACCTCCTTTACAGTGGGAAAGCCCTGACTGCGCTGGGACAAATAGTTATTTACCCAGCTGTTTGCAACTTTTCTTAAAAGCATATTTATTTATTTATTAAAAACAAAATTTTTTAACATCTTTATTGGAGTATAATTGCATTACCCTGTTGTGTTAGTTTCTGCTGTATAACAAAGTGAATCAGCTATACGTATTCATATATCCCCATATCTCTTCCCTCTTGCGTCTCCCTCCCTCCCACCCTCCCTATCCCACCCCTCTAGGTGGTCACAAAGCACCGAGCTGGTCTCCCTGTGCTATGCGGCTGCTTCCCAATAGCTATCTGTTTTACGTTTGGTAGTGTATATATGTCCATGCCACTCTCTCACTTCGTCCCAGCTTACCCTTCCCCCTCCCTGTGTCCTGAAGTCCATTCTCTAAGTCTCCGTCTTTATTCCTGTCCTGCTCTAGGTTCTTCAGAACCTTTTTTGTTTTTTTTAGACTCCATATATATGTGTTAGCATACGGTATTTGTTTTTCTCTTTCTGACTTACTTCATTCTGTATGACAGACTCTAGGTCCATCCACCTCACTACATATAACTCAATTTCGTTTCTTTTTATGGCTGAGTAATATTCCATTGTATATACGTGCCACCTCTTCTTTATCCATTCATCTGTTGATGGACACTTAGGTTGCTTCCATGTCCTGGCTATTGTAAATAGAGCTGCAGTGAACAATGTGCTACATGACTCTTTTTGAATTATGGCTTTCTCAGGGTATATGCCCAGTAGTGGGGCTGCTGGGTCATATGGTAGTTCTATCTTTAGTTTTTTAAGGAAGCGCCATACTGTTTTCCATAGTGGCTGTATCAATTTACATTCCCACCAACAGTGCAAGAGGGTTCCCTTTTCTCCACACCCTCTCCAGCATTTATTGTTTGTAGATTTTTGATGATGGCCATTCTGACCGGTGTGAGGTGACACCTCATTGGAATTTTGATTTGCATTTCTCTAATGATAGTGATGTTGAGCATCCTTTCATGTGTTTGTTGGCAATCTGTATATCTTGTTGGGATTAATGTTGATTTAGGTCTTCTGCCCATTTTTGGATTGGGTTGTTTATTTTTTTTTGATATCGAGCTGCATGAGCTGCTTGTAATTACAATTTTGGAGATTAATCCCTTGTCAGTTGCTTCATTTGCATATATTTTCTCCCATTCTGAGGGTTGTCTTTTGGTCTTGGTTATGGTTTCCTTTGCTGTGAAAAAGCTTTTAAGTTTCATTAGGTCCTGTTTGCTTATTTTTGTTTTTATTTCCATTTCTCTAAGAGGTGGGTCAAAAAGGATCTTGCTGTGATTTACGTCATGGAGTGTTCTGCCTATGTTTTCCTCTAAGAGTTGGATAGTGTCTGGCCTTACATTTAGGTCTTTAATCCGTTTTGAGTTTATTTTTGTATATGGTGTTAGGGAGTATGCTAATTTCATTCTTTTACATGTAGCTGTCCAGTTTTCTCAGCACCACTTATTGAAGAGGCTGTCTTTTCTCCATTGTATATTCCTGCCTCCTTTATCAAAGATAAGGTGACCGTATGTGAGTGGGTTTATCTCTGGGCTTTGTATCCTGTTCCACTGATTTGTATTTCTGTTTTTGTGCCAGTACCATACTGTCTTGATGACTCTAGCTTTGTCATATTGTCTGAAGTCAGGGAGCCTGATTCCTCCAGCTCTGTTTTTCTTTCTCAAGATTGTTTTGGCTGTTCGGGGTCTTTTGTGTTTCCATACAAATTGTGAAATTTTTTGTTCTAGTTCTGTGAAAAATGCCAGTGGTAGTTTCATAGGGATTGCACTGCATCTGTAGGTTGCTATGGGTAGTATAGTCATTTTCACAATGTTGATTCTTCCAATCCAAGAACATGGTATATCTCTCAGTCTGTTTGTATCATCTTTAATTTCTTTCATCAGTGTCTTATAGTTTTCTGCATACACGTCTTTTGTCTCCTTAGGTGGGTTTAATCCCTAGTTATTTTATTCTTTTTGTTGCAGTGGTAAATGGAAGTGTTTCCGTAATTTGTCTTTCAGATTTTTCATCATTGGTGTATAGGAATGCAAGAGATTTCTGTGCATTAACTTTGTTTTTTTTTTTTTTTTTTTTTTGCGGTACGCAGGCCTCTTACTGCTGTGGCCTCTTCCGTTGCAGAGCACAGGCTCCGGACACGCAGGCTCAGCGGCCATGGCTCACGGGCCTAGCCGCTCTGTGGCATGTGGGATCTTCCCGGACCAGGGCACGAACCCATGTCCCCTGCATCAGCAGGTGGACTCTCAACCACTGTGCCACCAGGGAAGCCCTGTGCATTAACTTTGTATCCTGCTACTTTACCAAATCCGTTGATTAGCTCTAGTAGTTTTCTGGTAGCATCTTTAGGATTTTTTATGTATAGTATCATGTGATTTGCAAACAGTGACAGTTTTACTTCTTCTATTCTGATTTGGATTCCTTTTATTTCTTTTTCTTTTCTGATTGCTGTGGCTAAAACTTCCAAAACTATTCTGAATAATAGTGGTGAGAGTGGGCAACCTTGTCTTGTTCCTGATCTTAGTGGAAATGGTTTCAGTTTAAAAGCATATTTAATAAGAAAAAAAGATATGTATTTAAGCAGATAAAGTTAATCCATCCTCTGTAGCAATCCCAAAGCAATCAATTTTTTTTGTAAGGATTGTCCTAACTCTTTTAATGTTATATACATCAGTTACTCAGGTGAGTGAGGAACGAGGCATCTTAAATTTTACAATTCTGCCAATATTAATTTTAAGTCACCTTTTTTGAAAAGAATATATACAACCTGATTGCAAGTTCAGAAGTGTGGAAAGGAATCAAGGAAGTTTTAAGTTTCCCCACTTATAAAATATGTCTCCAAGAACACTGAGAATAGTGACTGCCACACAGTATACTGTATGAAAGTGTTGGTTAAATAAATAGAAATAAATATGCTTCCATCTACCTGCCCAGAGAAAACTGGAAGGAAAGTGGCCCAGAAACTGACAAGGGTTAACAGCAAATAAAGGACAGTTTTCTTTTTCCCCTGTCTTTGGCCAGTTTCTGTCCAGTGAATCTGGCTCCACTTCTGGATAATTCATTTGTATATGCTCCAATTCACACCTTGAAGCTCTAAAGTAAGAGAAATGAGAGATTTCAGCTACAACTTCTCACTTGCTGCACAGGTCTTATGTATATGTATTTAGCTGTAGTTTTCAAGACAGATCTCCAACTGAAATGTTCCCTGCTGTGTAAGAGAGAAAATGTGTCTTTGTTTTAAGTGAATTTACCTGAAGTGGCCACTTTCTGGTACTAAGCTTATTGAACAAGGCATCCCTTTTGTATGTTAAGAGAACTAAGCTACTAGTTTCTTGTCTGTTTTCTACTTTCTTTTTTTTTTTTTTTTTTTTTCATCCAGCAACACTATACTACATAGCTGTATGATGTTTACGATGGTTACATTTATATGTCAACTTGACTGGCGGAGTGCCCAGTCACACATTATTCTGGGTGTTTCTGTGAGGGTGTTTTGGATAAGATTAACATTTGAATCTATAGACTGAGTGAAGCAGATTGCCCTCCCTAACATGGGTGGGCCTCATTCAATCAGCTGAAGGCCCGAATAGAGCAAAGAGCCTAACCTTCTCCTTGAATAAGAGAGAATTCTTCCAGGCTTTGAACTGGGACGTATCTTTTCCTGTTTTTGCACTCAAACTGAAACATCAGCTCTTACTGCATCATGAATCTGTCCGCCCTTGGACACATCTTGTTGGTTCCCTTTCTCTGGAGAACTCTGACTAATACAATGTTAACACATGAGCTGCTGTAGCATGTATAATCAGTGATTTCCGTACATCGCCCACACTGGATCCCTCTCTTCTGCCATCATTCCTTCAGTTTTAAGTACCTGTTTTAAGTACCTGTTTCTGAGAACCCATCTCCTGTGCCAGGAACAAAGATTACAAAGAAACGAGGCACATCCTTATTCAAAGATTATTGTCACATGTCAACAGTACACACATTTCTAGAAGGACTGTCTAAATGGAGCCACACAAACATTGTTATCAAGTAGAAGAGATGTTTATGTGGGAAACTGAGCCATATCTTGTGACTTGCTGAGGCAGAGATGCTATTTTGGCTGTACTTGGTGAAATATTAGCTACCACAGCTGCTACACTTTCTGCTGTGAGAGCATAGACACTGCCTGGGTTTGAATCTCCTCTTTCTATTTTCTAGTTGTGTTAACTTGGGCAAATCAATTTCTGGACATTTTATGAAATGTAAAATAGGAATAAAAATAGTGCCTATACTGTAGCATTTTAAAAGATTGCATAGAATATTTGTAGAAAGTTTAGAAGAGTGCCTGTAACCTACCATGTTTTATCAAATCTAAGATGCTGTCAACTGTGAAATATACTGCTGTTTTGTGTATTTCAAAGAAAGAAAAGCAATGCCAATTATAATGGTAAGATGCTATCAGTTGTGACACATGCTGACATGTTAAAATATGTATCTTAAAAATCAATGTAGTACCATAGTTGGTGCTATATAAATGAATAAAATTCTAGACCAGGCAAGCTGATTATTCAGAGACAAGATTGAATAGAAAGAAAAAAATACTATTTGCATTTGTGGATGGTTATCTAAATAGCAACAAAATTCTAAGCAAACTATAATATTAATGAATGTTCACATCACTTCTTGACTATTCTAGGAAGTTACTAAAGCATATTTCCTTTATTTTCTTAATGAGGTTTAGCGCTGCTTTCATTATAGATTCTCTAGGACCATTAAAAATCTAATTAAGGCATGATGGCTGTTACAGACTGTTTGTGCCCCCACCACCTACCAAATTCATATGTTGAAGCTCTAACCCCCAAATGTGACTGTATTTGGAAAGAGCATCTGTGAGGAGGTGATAGAGGTTAAATGAGGTCATAAGGTGGGCCCTAATATAATGGGGCTGGTGTCCTTAGGCAGAAAAGGAAGAGACACCGGAGCGCGTGCTCTCTCTCTCTCTCTCTCTGCCATGTGAGGACATGGTAAGAAGGAGGCTGTTTAAAGCCAGGAAAAAAGCTGGCTGGTTGGCCAGCACCTTGATCTTGGATTTCTGGCTTCCAGAACTCTGAGAAATAAATGTCTGTTGTTGAAGCCACCCAGTCTGTGGTAGTTTGTTGTGGCAGCTGAGCAAACTGAGACAATGGCCAACAGGGAGGGTGGTCACTGAGAGAAGACTGAGGATGAATTCAGCCCAGCCACCCCTCTTCCCCCTCGTGGCTACTCATTACGTGTCCAGGACTGTTTGACCTGAAGTGCTTATTTGCAATTGGAGACTACAGAAAGGATCTCCCCATGAACTCTCCCCAGTCCTCATTTTTCTGCTTACTTGGTGCTAAAGTCCCATGCTACTTTACCGACATTGTAATTACTCTTTATTTTTTACTTATTTACTTTTTTACAATTGTACACAACTACCTATGGGAAATCAACACTCTTCTTGCAAACATTTAATTAGGTTTATAGTTTTAATTACTCCTTTCATATTTCTGTTTTCCTCTGTAGTGGATTGAAAACTTTCTCTCATGCTGGCGATTTGACTCTCTGGGTACTGGTTCCGCTTTTATGTATTTTACAAATGAAACTTTGCCTTAGTGTTTGTTCTCACCATTAATTGGATTTTGCTTCCACCCTTTAAGATAGTATGACAGGGAAGGGCCAGAAAAAATTCACCATGATATAGAGGTTACTTTATAGAAGGTCTATCTTTATGGATTAAAAATCTGAAATACAGAATTTTATAAAGAAGCTTTGTTATTAGAAGCACATACACCAAACAACAGAAACCAAGCAAAGCATTAACCTGTGGGAATCCTCGGGGAAACCTGTTTTAATGAGTAGATGAGACTTCTTGTAATTCACAGAACAATATATATGTAAACGGTATATCTGAAAATCATGAGGGTGCTCAAGGGTGCCTGAAAAGCTTGCCTTTCATTAATAATTTCTAAACATTGCCTCTGCAATCTTCTTTCTGTTTTTTTTTTTTTTTTTTTTTATCAGAGCAAAGGTAAGTCTTTCCATCTTGGTATAACCAGAGTTGGTGCATTAGTTATCCACTGCTGTGTAACAAATTAGCCCCGACCTTAGATGCTTGAAACAATCAAGTTGGCCCTTGAACAACATAGGTTTGAACTGTGCAGGTCCTCTATACTATGATTTTCTTCAATAAATATGTACTATAGTACCATACGACCTGTGGTTGGCTGAATCCATGGATGCATAACTACAGGTAAGGAGGGCCAACCATAAGTTATACTCAGGTTTTCGACTGGGTGTGTGGGGTCAGCGCTTCTAACTCCTGCATCGTTCACAGGTCAACTATATATTATTTACAGTCTGTTCACAGGTCAACTATATATTATTTTACAGTCTTTGAGCCGCAGGAATCTGGGAATGGCTTAGCTGCGTGGTCCAGACTCAGGGTTGTTAGACTGCAGTTGAACTGTTGGCTGGGATTGTAGTCTTTGAAGCCTTGACTAGGGCTGTAGGATCCACTTCCAAACTCACTCGTGGCAGCACACAGCATGATTTCCTCCAGACTGACTGATGAGCAAGCAAGGGACTGTACCACTGTCTTTTATAACCTGACTCTGGAAGTGATAAACCATCACTTGTGATGTATGCTAGTGGCACTGGCACACAGACCAGTGCTGGTGCGGTGTAGGAGGGAATATACCTAGAGGCTCACTTACAGCGTTGTTGGCAAGAGACTTCAGTTCCTTGCCACAAGGGCCCCTTTATAGGCCCACTTATCCCATGGTTTCCTTTGAGTGAGTGATCCAAAAGGCACAGAAAGGGTGACCACCTAATTTTGGAAGTGACATATCATCATTTCCTCTGCACGCTATTGGTCATAAAGACCAACCCTGGTACCATGTGGGAAGAGACTGCACAAACGTGTGGACAGTAGGAGGCAGGGAGCATTAGGGACCATCTTAGATGGTGGCTGCCACAGCTGACATGACCTTGAACAGAACGACAGACTCATGGAGTGGAAGCATTCCCTCAGGTCCAGCCATGAGAATGGGTCCACTTAGTGTTAAGCTAAGTTCTCTCTTGGTTTTACAATCTCCTGATAATTTTCCGATAAATTCTCTTTGGCTTAAGTGAGCTTAGATCACTTTCCATTGTTAAAAGACTCCTAACTGATAAAATGGACTCCAATATAAATTAAACGTAGACCATTTTCTGTTTGTTACAGGACTGTGGAAGTCAGTTTTATCATTGTTGGCGATGGGAGGTAGAAATATAGAATTGTGGACAGAGCAGTGAGAACCTGTGGTGCTAGGATGGAATTGGAGATGCCAGTGTGGACTTATGCTGTGGACTTATGCTGCACACACACACACACACACACACACACACACACACACACACACACACACACACACACACACACTTCCTAGGTCCATCTGCCCTTTCAGCCCCAAATCACTCCCAGGTAGCAGTGAATAAACCTTTGTGCCAAGGTCCTGGTTTCTAAATCTGAAGCCCCACCAAAAACAATCAGGACTCCTTGGAGAAAAATGATGAGGGCAGGGAAAATCTGGCACATCTTTTGAGCCAGAAAGGTAGTTAAGATCTCAAAGCGTAATGGGGATATGTCAAAATGACACAGCTGCCAGTATGAAGGGGCTCCTCCTGTCTAGATCTGAGATAATTTGAATATTAATATAGAATCAGTTTTGCAACCATCATATTAATAATTGGTTCTGGTGGGAGTCATCAATGGATGCTAAAAATAGTGGGTCAAAGTTTGAAGAGTGGGGTGTTTACATAGTTTGAATATATTTCCCCTTAAAATGCTAATTAATTACAAAGGGCAAAATAGTACCTTTAGAAATGGAGAAACCTGGCAGCCACCACCTTAAGCATATGATTAAAAGTAAGAGCACCAGGGCTTCCCTGGTGGCGCAGTGGTTGAGAGTCCGCCTGCCGATGCAGGGGACACGGGTTCGTGACCCGGTCCGGGAAGATCCCACATGTCGCGGAGCGGCTGGGCCCGTGAGCCGTGGCTGCTGAGCCTGCGCGTCCAGAGCCTGTGCTCCGCAACAGGAGAGGCCACAACAGTGAGAGGCCCGCATACCGCAAAAAATAAAAAAATAAAAAAATAAATAAATAAAGTAAGAGCACCAAAAGCTGGATAAATGACATTATGTGCCTCCTGAGATGATGCACTGAGAAGAACATAGTGTCACTTCTGGGGTAATCTGCTAAAAGTACATTGCCTGACTCTAATCAGGAGGAAACATCAGACAAATCCAAACTGAGGAACATTGTACAAAATAACTGACATGTATTCTTTAAAAATGTCAAGGTCAAGAAAGATGAAGGCTGAGGAGTAGTTTCTGATTAAAGAAGGCTAAAGAAATGTGAACTGAATATAATGGAGGCTTCTGCACTGGATCCTGAGCAGCGGGGGGAAATGGCTCTAAAGGACATTTTTGGGACAAGAGGAAAAATTTGACTGTAGATTGTCAGTTATATAATAGCATTGTATTAATGTTAAATGTCCTGAATTCGTTAATTATGTCAGAGAAAGTCTTTATTCTTGGGAAATACACAGTATTTAGGGGTGAAGGAGTGTCATGTCTGCAACTTACTCTCAAATGGCTCAGAAAAATATATGAAAGAGAGTGAATGAGAAAGCAAATGGGGTCACATGTTAACAATTAGGGAATCTAGGTAAAAGGTCTTATATCAGTTTGCTATTGTTGCTGTGACAGATTACCATAAATTTAGCGGCTTGTTTCTGTAGGTGAGAAGTCTGGCACAGTTTGGCTGGTTTCTCTGGGTTAAAATCAAGATATCCGCAGGAGAGCCTTCCTTTATGGGGACCCTGGGGAAGAATCTGCTTCCAAGCACATCCAGGTTTTTGGCAGAATTCAGTCCCTTGTGGTTGTAGGACTGAAGTCTCCATTTCCTTGACTCTTGGCCCCTCCATTTTCAAGCCAGCAGTGGTGTTTTGAGTCCTCCTCGTGGTTTAAATCTGAATTCGACTTCTGCTTCATCTCTCTGCTTTGAAGGGCTCATCACCTTAGCTCTACATGGATAATCCAGGATAATGTCCCTCTCTTAAATTTAACCAATTAGTAATCTTAATTACATCCGCAAAATCTCTTTTGCCATGTAAGTAACATAACACAGCCATTGGTGTGATACGAGGGGCTAAAGGTCCTGGAAGCCAAATTTCTGTATACCTCAGTTTTATAGGAGGTTTTTGCACTATTCTTGCCACCTTTATATAAGTTTAAATTTACATCAAAACAAACAAACAAAAAGGATTCATAAACGTAGTGTACATGGAATTGGGAAATGTAGTCATGGCATCATTCACATCCTTGGTACTTTCATTTCTTCCTAACAGCACTGGGTCTGTTTTGCTCCCCTGTTATCCACCAGGTCACCACCAAATCAAGCAAGGGACCTGTGAGGTGGTCGCAGTGCACAGGTGCTGTAACAAGAACCGCATAGAGGAGCGATCACAAACGGTCAAGTGTTCTTGCTTCCCAGGACAGGTTGCTGGCACAACTCGGGCTCAGCCTTCTTGTGTGGAAGGTAAGACCTTTCTGGTTAGTTTCCCTAATGTTGCAAAAGGACCTAACACTAAAGAACCCCCCTACTTTGCTGTCTTTGCAACTCAAAGAAAACTAGGGCTGCACCTATGTCAACTATGTCAGTATCATTTAAAAAATGAACATAGGGGCTTCCCTGGTGGCGCAGTGGTTGAGAGTCCGCCCGCCGATGCAGGGGACATGGGTTCATGCCCCAGTCTGGGAAGATCCCACATGCCGCGGAGCGGCTAGACCCATGAGCCATGGCTGCTGAGCCTGCGCGTCCAGAGCTTGTGCTCCGCAACGGGAGAGGCCACAACAGTGAGAGGCCCGCGTACCGCAAAAAAAAAAAAAGAACATAAATATAACCCCACAAATTTCTTAATGAGTAGGGTATGAATGATGTCTCCCAAGAGGTACCAATGAGGAGTTCAGTTACTGGACAATCAGGAAGATATGCTTTGATTTCGGCTTGCCCAACTGTCTCGCCAAATATCACCCACTGGAGCAGTTCCTTCCCTAGACATGCTTTTCCACCTCCTCTAAAACTCTATTCAGGAAGTCAGCAACCTGGTTTTCTCACCTCGTGTTTGATGTTATAGACTAATATTCTCTTTATTTCTAGTTTACTGTTTATACAACATCTTTGGAGCAAGTTCCGTGGGAATAGTTTGGGATATCATTCATTTGTTGTTTCCCTATCCCCTAGCAGAATACGGTGCCAGTGGTTAAAAAAAAAGGAATGAATCAATGTTGACGGTTGTAGGTGGAGGCCTGGGACTGATTCCTTTTGATGCCCCCTGGCTCCTTCCAGCAGACACCTTGTTAGAAACAAGTATCAGTCCCCAGGGGGACAGATGCATGAGGTTAAGTCTTGTAGCAGTTTCTCTACAGTGGTGTGAAACCTCCCTGAAAACGACCACTTCCTGTCTTATCTGATGCATTTCTAAAGGTCAGCAGTTAAAACACACACACATTCTTATCTCTAGAATCATACAGTCGACAGTAATTATCCACATCCCACCTACCCTACCAAACAGACACACATTTGTAGACTGTTTGGTGTACATGTGTTGTATACATACCAGTGCTACGTATCAGCATGATCTCCGCCACCTTTCAAAATGGAAAGTGAACGTGGAAAATTTCCCATCTAGAATTCCTCACCAGAAACCCTGGGGGCCAGATGTGTTGCTGAATTCAGATTCTGTCAGATTTAGTTAAGGCAACATAGTGCATATGCCCTCTCTTACCTAACAGACCTAACGCCTTCTGCAGTTGCACCCCATAATTACAGATATTAATATTTATACAGTAAAATATATGAATATTCATACAGGATGGGATAAGACAAGATGAAGAACCTCATGTTAATTCAAGTCAGGTATTGCTGCCATTCTAAAGAAATTCTTGCCATTTTCAGAGCTTTTTGGATTTGGGGCTTAAAGATAAAGGATTGTAGGCCTATAAAAAAAAGGTAAGGATCTTTAACATTAAAAAAAAAATTGCTAAGTTTGTCTCCCCAGCTGGGACAGTTTAGTCTACATATTTGCTCCATTACTGAATCCAGATCATACTCATTTTGTCTCCTTGCTTCTCTCTCAAATCAGTCCACTCTTGTCTACCCCACTGTCACCTCCACCGTCTAAGGGCCTAATTACATTTTGCTGAGCTTACTACTCTTCGTCTTCCAGTTTTCACACTGTAGCCAGAATGATCCTTCTACAGAAACAGAACTCATTACGTCACTCCCATATTTAAAACCACACTTCAGTGACTTTCCACTGTCTTTAAAATGAAATCCAAATTCCTTACCATGGCTTGGCTGATGAAGCCCTGCATAATCTCGTTCTGTCTTACTTCTTTCTTTGAACTACTGTACCCCAGGCAAACTGGAGTCTTTTCTGTTCCCTTTCATGTCTGCACTTCACCTGTCTATATCCATTGCCTGAATCGTTCCCTTCATCCCCCCAACACACATTTGTCCACTTAATGCCTAGTCTCCTTTCAAATCTTCTATGTGTTCTTGTATCTCCCCATACTTCCAGTTCATGATGTGCATCTTGTTTTGCTGTAAAAACTTGTCGGATGTATGCTTCCCATTAGTCTGCAAGTTGCTTGAGGATGGGAACTGGCTCTCTTATTTACATCTCCCCACAGTAGCTGGTGCATGATGAGGTTTAGCATAGGAGAGAATTATTTCATCTTCACTAATCACAGATTCATTTTGAAAGGTAACAACAATGGTTGCTTGCCTCTGTAGATTTTATTTAATTTTTAACTAACAGTTGTAAAGATGTTTAATGTTTTTATTGACGTATAGTTGACATACAATATTATGGGAGTTTTAGGTGTACAACATAGTGGTTTGACATTGATAAACATTACATACTGATCACCAGGATAAGTCAACCATCTGTTGCCATACAAAATTATTACAAAATTATTGACTATATTCCCTGTGCTGTATATTACATCCCCATGGCTTATTTTATAACTGGAAGTTTGTACCTCTTAATTCTCTTCACCTATTTTGTCCAACCTCCCACACTTCTCCCCTCTGGAGGCCACCAGTTTTTTTTCTGCATCTGTGAGTCTGTTTCTGTTTGGTTTCATTTGTTGTTCTTTTTTTCTCTTTTTTAAAATTTTTTTAGATTCCACATATAAGTGAAATAATATCTTATTTGTCTTTCTTTGTCTGACTTATTTCACTTAGAAATAAGATACATTCACATTGTTGCAAATGACAGAATTTTCTTCTTTTTATGGCTGAGTAATATTCCATTGTGTATATATATATATATATATATATATATATATATA
>NW_006772616.1:81006-98367 GCF_000442215.2 Lipotes vexillifer | reverse complement strand
ATATATATATATATATATATATATATATATATATATATATACACCACATCTTCTTTATCCATTCATCTGTTGCTGGGCAGTTAGATTGTTTCCATACATTGGCTATTGTAAATAATGCTGCAGTGAACATAGAGGTGCATATTTCTTTTCCAGTTAGTGTTTTTGTATTCTTTGGGTAGAGAGCCAGAAGTGGGGTAGCTACTGGATCATATGGTAATTCTACTTCTAGTATTTTGAGGAATCTCCATACTGTCTTCCATAGTGGCTGCACCAATTTAAATTCCCAACAACACTGTATAAGGGTTAGCTTATCCCACACGTGATTGTTTTCTTAATTTTTCTTAGTTTGTTATGAGTTTATGGAAATACAATAGATTTATGTATATTGATTTTTGTATCCTGCAACTTTACTGAATCCACTTACCAGTTTTAATAGTTTTTGGTGGCGTCTTTAAGGTTTTTTTAATATATACGATCATGTCATCTGCAAACAGTGACAGTTTTACTTCTTTTTTTTCTAATTTGGATAACTTTTATTTCTTTCTCTTGTCTGATTGTTGTGGCTAGGACTTCCCACCCTGTGTTGAGTAAAAGTCGTGATGGTAGGGATCCTTGTCTTGTTCCTCATCTTAGAGGAAAAGCTTTCAGCATTTCACCATTGAGTGTGATGTTAACTGTGGGTTTATTGTATATGGCCTTTATTATGTTGAGGTACATTCCCTCTATACTCACTTTGTTGAGAGCTTTTAATCATAACTGGATGTTGAATTTTGCCAAGTGCTTTTTCTTTATCTATTGAGATGACTGTATGATTTTCTCCTTTATTTTGTAAATGTGGTGCATCCCATTGATTGATTTGCAGATATTGAACCATCCTTGAATTCCTGGAATAAATCCCACTTGATCATGGCATACGGTCTTTTTAATGTACTGTTGAATTAGGTTTGCTAATATTTTGTTGAGGTTTTTTGCTTCTGTCTTCATCAGGGATGTTGGCCAGTAATTGTATTTTTTTTTTTTTTTTTTTTTTTTTTTCTTTTTTTGGTGTACAGTCTTTGTCTATAGTTTTAGTATAAGGATAATGAGTTTGGAAGCATTCCTTCCTCTTTAACTTTTGGGAATAATTTGAAAAGGGTAAGTATTAACTCTTCTTTAAATGTTTTATAGAATTCATCTCTGAAGACATCTGGTCCTAGACTTTGTTGTGAAGGGTTTTTTTGTTTTGTTTTTTGGAGTATACTTGCTTTACACTGCTGTGTCAGTTTCTGCTGTACAGCAAAGTGAATCATCTATATGTGTACACGTATCCCCTCATTTGTGGATTTCCTGCCCACTTAGGTCACTGCAGAGCGTGAAGTAGAGTTCCCTGTGCCATATAGTAGGTTCTCATTAGTTATGTTTTATACTTGGTATTGATAGTGTATATATGTCAATCCCAATCTCCCAATTCTTCCCAACCCCCCCTTCCCCCTTGGTATCCTGTTGTGAGCTTTTGGATTATTGATTCAATTTCAATACTAGTAATCGATTTGTTCAGATTTTCTATTTCTTCCTGATTGTCTTAGAAGAATGTATGTTTCTAGGAGTTTATCTATTTCTTTGAGGTTGTTCAGTTTGTTGGTATATAATTATTTCTCCTGACCTCTTATGATTCTTTGTATTTCTGTGGTGTTGGTTGTAACTTCTCTTTCATTTCTGATCTTATTTATTTGGGCCCTTTCTTTTTTTTGCTTGATGAGTATGGCTAAATGTTAATCAATTTTGTTTATATTTTCAAAGAACAAGCTCTTAGTTTCATTGATCTTGTCTATTTTCTTTTTAGTCTCTATTTCATTTATTTCTGCTCTAATATTTATTATTTCCTTCCTTCTGCTGACTTTGGGCTTTCTTTGTTCCTCTTCTTCTAATTCATTTAGATGGTAAGTTAGGTTGTTTGAGATTTTTCTTGTTTCTTGAGGTACGCCTGTATCACTAAATTTCCCTCTTAGAACTACATTCACCGCGTCCTATAGATTCTGGAAAATTGTATTTTATTTTTATTTGTTTCGAGATAGTTTCTGATTTCCTCTTTGATTTCTTCACTGACGAATTGGTTTTTTGGTAACATGTTGTTTAGTCTCCCCACATTTGTGTTTTATCCAGGTTTCTTTTTGTAATTTGATTTCTCGTTTCATACCTCTGTGGGTGGTTGAAAGTGCTTGATTTCACTCGTCTTAAACTTATTGAGACTTGTGTTATGGCATAATGTGATCTATCCTGGAGAATGTTCCATGTACTCTTGAAATGTATGTGTTTTTTCTGCTTTTATAGGAAACTGTTTATTTTATACTGGAGTGCAGTTGATTAACAGTGTTGTGTTAGTTTCAGGTGTATAGCAAAGTGATTCAGTTATACATATACATGTTTCTACTCCTTTTCAAATTCTTTTCCCATTTAGCTTATTACAGAGTACGGAGCAGAGTTCCCTGCTGCTATACAGTAGGTCCTTGTTGGTTATCTATTTTAAATATAGAGGTGTGTACATGTCAAGCCTAAACTCCCAACCTATCCCTCCCCCTACCCTTCCCCCCAGTATCTATAAGTTCATTCTCTAAGTCTGTGATTCTGTTTGTGTTTTGTAAATAAGTTCATTTGTATCTGTTTTCTTAGATTCCATATATAAGTGATATTATATGATATTTGTCTTTCTCTTTCTGACTTACTTCACTTAATATGATAATCTCCAGGTCCATCCATGTTGCTGCAAATGGCATTATTTCATTCTTCTTAATGGCTGAGTAATATTCCATTGTCTATATGTACCACATCTTCTTTATCCATTCATCTGTTGATGGACATTTAGGTTTGCTTCCATGTCTTGGCTACTGTAAACAGTGCTGCAAAGAACCTTGGGTGCCGTATCCTTTTGAACCATGCTTTTCTCTGGATATATGCCCAGGAGTGGGAGAGCCGGAACATATGGCAGCTCTCTTTTTCCGTTTGTAAGGAACCTCAATATGGTTTTCCATAGTGGCTCTACCAATTTACATTCCCACCAACAGTGTAGGAGGGTTCCCTTTTCTCCACCCCCTCTACAGCATTTATCGTTTGCAGATATTTTGATGATGGCCATTCTGACCGGTGTGAGGTGATATCTCATAATTTTGATTTGCATTTCTCTAGTAATTAGTGATGTTGAGCAGCTTTTCACGTGCCTCTTGGCCTTCGGGATGTCTCCTTTGGAGAAATGTCTATTTAGGTCTTCTGCCCATCCTTTGATTGGGTTGTTTTTTTTGATACTGAGTCACATGAGCTCTTTGTAAATTTTGGAGACTAATCCTTTGTTGGTCGAATCATTTGCAAATATTTTCTCCCATTCTGTGGGTTCTCTTTTCATTTTGTTTATGGTTTCCTTTGCTGTGCAAATGCTTTTGAGTTTAATTAGGTCCCATTTGTTTATTTTTGTTTTTATTCCCATTACTCTGGGAGACGGATCGAAAAAGATATTGCTGTGATCTGTGTCAAAGAGTGTTCTGCCTATGTTTTCCTCTAAGAGTTTTATAGTGTCGGGTCTTACATTTAGGTCTTTAATCCATCTTGAGTTGACTTTTTTTGTGTGCTTTTTTTTTTGGTGGACTGTATCTATCAAGGTTATCTGATCTAATATGTCACTTGAGGCCAATGTTTCATTATTGATTTTTTGTCTGGATGGTATGTCCATTGGTGTAAGTGGGGTGTTCACGTCCTCCTATTATACCCGTCAAGTTCTACCTTTATATTTGTTAATATTTACTTTATGTGTTTAGGTGCTCCTCTGTTGGGTGCATAGATATTTATGAGCATTATACCTTGTTGGATTGATCCCTTTACTATTAGGTAATGTCCTTCTTTGTCTCTGTTTACAGTTTTTGTTTTAGAGTCTATTCTAAGTATTGCTACATCTGCTGTTGATTCCCTTTAGTGTATTTTTCATTTAAGTTACTGTATATATGTATTTTTAATCAGAGTCTAGTTGATTTACAATGTTGTGTTAGTTTCAGATGTACAGCAAAGTGAATCAGTTATACATATACATACATCCACTCTTTTTTAGATACTTTTCCCATACAGGCCATTACGGAGTATTGAGTAGAAGTTACCGTATTCTTTAGTTCTGATGTTTTTTTGAAGTTCTATCCCTTTTTTGAAGTTCTGAGTTCATTCATTCTTCTCCTTTGTTCAGTGAGTGTCTTTATGACTATTACTTTAAACTCTTTAGCTGGTAAATCGGTTACCTCCATTTCATTTAGTTCTTTTTCTGTGTTTTTTTCCTGTTTATTTCCATTTGGAAGGTGTTTCTTTGTCTCCTCATTTTGGCTAACTACATATATGAGGTATGTCAGCTATGTCTCCCGGTCTTGAACGAGTGGCCTTATGTACAAGGTGCCCTGTGGGGCCCAGTGGCACAGTCACCCTTGGTCACCAGAGCCAGGTGCTCCAGAGGTATCACCGGTGTGGGCTGTATGCACCCTCCTTTTATGGTTGAGTCTTGATTGCTACAGACACACTGGTTGGTGGGCAGGGCTGACCCCCAGGCTGGCTGGTTGCATGGGTTGGCCAGGAATGTTATGGGGCACGTTGATGTGTAGAACTCGTCTCTGGCACAACTATGACTCTTGTGGGACTGCTGGTGTGCAGAGCTCTCCGAACGGGAGCTGCTTTGGAGGGACACCAGTGCCGCCCAAGCCACTGGGTGGGGAAGGGGGCAAGAACCATTTTGCAGGGGCACTGGTAACGGCTGAGGTGGCCCAGCAGGTAGGGCAGGAGCTACTTTGGAGGGACTGATCACAGCTGGGTAAGGTCTTAGGGGAACGCCGGGGTGGGGCACACAGTGTTAGCTAGGTAGATGGAGAGTTACGGAAATGGTGCACATCAGTGCTGGGCAAGCTAGGTAAAAGGAGAGTTAAAAAAAAAAAAAAAGGGTTCCTGCCAGCACTTCTGTCCCTGGAGGAAGTTCCACCGGATCCCTGCCCCTCTCGCATGAGTCCTAAATTTAGTCGATGAATTTCCTTCTTGTGTCACACAGGCACTTTGCAAGCTCGTGCCTCCGTACTGGGAGTTGGAGCAAGTGAGTTTGTGTGTGAAGCCTTCAAGAGTGGAGTCTCAGTTTTCTCCATTCCTCCAGCTCTCCTAGACGTAAGCTCCACTAGTTTTCAAGGCCAGATGTTCTAAGCGCTCATCTTCCTGGTGCAGGACCCCCGGGCTGGGGCAGTTGATGTGGGGCTCGGACCCTTTGCCCCCTCAGCAGGGAGCTTCATGGTTGTGATATCCCTCCTGCTTGTGGGTCCCCGCACCAGGGGTGTGGGTCCTGACTAGACCACATCTCTGCCCTTCGTACCTGTTTGGATGTGGCCTTTTCTTTATAGCCTTAGTTGTAGAAATATGTTCTCCTAGTCTCTCCTAGTCTCTAGGTCATGCTCAGAAATCGTTGTTCTGTAGGTATTTGTAGTTTTGGTGTGTGAGCTCAGGGTCTTCCTATTCTGCCATTTTATCCAGAACCAACATCGCCTCTGTATATTTAAAATTTCTACAGGAGCTCACGAATCATAACAAACTGTATTTATACTCTCTAGTTTAGAATATTTGGATATAAAACTCTTAGATATCTAAATAATGTTTTACAATACTCAAAGCACTTTTATCGATGCCTGGAAAGTACAGATAGGGTAATAGTTCCTATTAGCATCTGTCTCTTAGTAAAGGAAACACTAATACCTTATCAAACACTGGCTTGTTTTAAATTTTGTATATGGGAGAAATCCCTTTTGGCCTCTACCCTATGGGTACCCTGTGGGTTTGGTCAATATATTTTCCACATACTTGTGTATTTAAGACATGTCTGTAGAAAATGTGGTAGATTTCAGTATGAATGTGTTTTACACAAACGGCTATCACTCTGGTTATTTCTTAATCCAATGTGCATTATTCCTATTAGTATTAGGTTGTGGAGCTCTTTGTGTGCTAGTATCTATCGACCTGTTTGTTTTTTTTTTTTTTTTTGCGGTACGCGGGCCCTCACTGTTGTGGCCTCTCCCGTTGCGGAGCACAGGCTCCGGACGCGCAGGCCCAGCGGCCATGGTTCACGGGCCCAGCCGCTCCGCGGCATGTGGGATCTTCCCAGACCGGGGAACGAACCCGTGTCCCCTGCATCGGCAGGCGGACTCTCAACCACTGCGCCACCAGGGAAGCCCGACCTGTTTTTTTAATCGCTCCACAGCATCCATTATATTGGACAGGTTATAATTTATTTAGCTGTTCTTCTACTGAAAGACATTTCGGTTGTGTCTGTGGCAAAGGAAACACGCTCACAGGGTCCATGATTTCCCTAGTGCAGAGGATCAGTAAATGATGGAGACCAATTATTTGGTGTCGGAGCAGAGTCTGTACGGTAGAATTTCTGTGATGATGCAAATGTTCTTCCTATATACCTCCCTGTCTATATGGCATGATGTATATGTGTGCAGTATGATTGGTTGCTGCTAAGCACAGGTGGCCCTTGAGCATTTGAGATGTGACTAGTGTAAATTTACATGGGAACTTGTGACTAGAAGCGTCTATATTGGGTAGTGCGGGAGAAGCTTTACGTAAATCTGTAACTTCAGTGCAACATTTGGTGGCCAGAGCATAGCAAAAGCCTGAAAGATGGGATTGTAATTGTGTCTTCATATTCGTGTTCCCTGCGCTAGCATTGCTTTGGCAAATAGTCGGTGCTCAGTCAATGTTGATTGGCTCAAAGTCACAGAGGAGGCGTAGGCAGTTGTAGTTTAGGCTCTAGTTAGGGTGTATGTCTGTTTTCATGTCTCCCTGATCATCTGTTCCTTATCTGAACATGTTTTGATTAGGGCTTTTTAGCTTTACCTGCTTAATCTTTATCCCATAATAATTATGCAGTATCATGCTGCTAATTGGCATGTGGGAAGACCTAGTCTCTGCTGATAGGTTCCTTTTATCTTATTTGTCACTAAGAATAGAGAGGATCTAAAATATAAAATGTACTTGAATTTACATTTAAATTAGAACCAAGGCGAGAAGACGTGGGGGGGCACTTATTAATGTTGGTATAGACACTGGACTATCTTTATGCATTTTTGTTAATCCACACCACAGATACTTATCTGGTGTTTTTTGTTGCTTTTCCATAAAATCATAGCTTTTACTAGTTAAAAAGGGAGGAAAAAATAGCTTTTTTTTTTTTTCTCTCCCATCAGGCTTTCTTGTTATAAATAACTTATGAAGTCCCCCTGAATTATTGAAATGTGTCTGTAATACACATTTGGGATTTGGGAGAAGGGATGGGGAATTATTTGATTAAAGCTATGATTACTTGGATCCTAAAACAGAAACTATTTAGCTGTTAAGCATTCTTGCTTTTGACTCGTCTACTGGCCTAGACAAGGCTGTTTTGTGGTAGGAACCGTATTCTACACATTTATCAAGAGATAATGCTGAGTCGTTTTAGGATAAGGTGAAATAAATGTGTAGTACAATGAAACTTTATTTTGTCAGAGTGAATGCTGTCTAAACATCGGTTTTAAAAAAAGTGAATAAGATGAAAGCCTAGGAATGGAAGACAGTTAGTTACTTTTTAAAGCTATGTATTTTTTCCTTTTGATGATGCCCAAATATCTTTTCTGAGATGTCGGATTTCGCTTATTTAAGGACAAGAGTTACTGTGTGTATCGCAGACGTCTTTCATGGCTTTATGGATTGTGTGGGGAGATGCAGGGTCCGTCTTTAAGTTGCGAGTTCACACGGTCTTCTTACCAGTTGTGTTCTCTGTGCCACCTGGCAGACGAAGCATTTTTCTGAGTTCTTCTCAGTGTTGATCAGGTAAATGACAATGAAGGTATCCTTTACAAAAAGTACTTTGGAAGTTGGAAGGACATGCCCCTTGCGTATGTTTGTTCAAGTTTTAATTTAGCACGTTTGTGCCTGGCATGTCCTAGATGCTGGAGGGTAGCATAACCATTAGACTCAGGTCGTGCTTTCAAGGAGCCCAGAGTTTACTCGGAAAGACTGGTAATTAAACTCTAGTAAATGGAGGGCTCATGGAGAAAGCAGACGAGGGGTCAGCGGTGGTGCCCATGAGAAGCCATCGGTCTGACTTTCCCAGGTAGGAGGGAGCTAGGGAGGGCAGGCGTGTAGAGCACCTGAGAATGAAGGGGACAACCTTGGGAAGCGGAATCAGCTCCTCTGGCTCAGAAATGGTAGAATACAAAGCCAGAGATGTAAACAGAGCCTGTGATATTAAAGGCCTTAGAGCAAATCAAATTTTAGGGCTTACTGCCTGCCTTCTGGGAATTTGTATTCAAGGAGAATGGATGAAGCAGACTCTGCCGATAAGAAAGGGTACGAAGTGCTAGGAACCAAGTGCATATAAAATACCCTGAGGTTTCTGAGCAGGAAAAATGTGATCTCTGAATCTGAAAGGTCACATAGACTGTCAGCATAGTGAGCCCAAGATTAGCCAGGATTTGTGTGTGTGAAAGAGAGATACAAAGCTTACACTTGTGGAAGCGCCCACAGTGGAGGGAGGACGGAAGCCATGGAATAGAGGTGGCATGACGATATTTACCGTGAATTAGTGTCAGTTTCACCAGCCAGAGCTTTGACGAGGTCTGATGATCTAGCATAGCCTCTCATGTTGGGCCGAGTACACCTAAGTCATCACCATAGATAAACAGATAACCACAGACCAGTGTTGCTCAGCCGGGGCGTGATTTTCTCCCTGCACCCCGGGGGACATTTGACCATGTCTGGTGACACTTGTGGTTGTTATGCTGGGGGAGAGGGTGCTACTGGCATCTAGCAGGTAGAGGCCAGGGATGCTGCTGAATATCCTTGGTGAATGCACAGGATATACACCCCCAATAAAGAATGATCTGGTCCCAAACGTAGGTCGAGAGACCCTGCCTTAGCGGTCTCTGCCAAATGTGCGTGTGCGTGTGCGTGTGCTTGTGCTAGAGGTCCTTTAGCGGGGAAGACAAACCTAGATCACAGAAGAGGAGTCTGTACATCCTCAGCCCCAGCCTCCCGCCGTACTCTGTGCAGATAACACTCCTGTGTCATTTGTGAAGTGTGGGAACAAGGAGAAGTTTCCTTAAAAAAATTATAGTCCTCTCACTACTGCTTTTATGCATGTTACCTGGGTCAGGTTGGAATGGCTTCTTTTCTTTGAATAACCAGAAATATAAAGTGGCAGGGCTTTCCACCTATCTTAAAAGTTAATAAATGGCTTAATTTTTAAAGAACACAGTGAGTGTCTTGAAATAACAGGGGTGAGAGCAAAATAGCTAAAGATACGATACGTTAAAACCTCAGAACCTATGCTTGTGACTGTTTCCGTTTTCCAGATGATACCTATTCCCCGAAGATGTGCTCTCAATCTCTCTGTCCGTAGGTTCAGGGTAAAAATACACTCTTCTTTAGAAAAGCCTTAACTCTCTGTAAATACAACCACACTAAGTCCACAAAGGAGATGCCAGCTGTTGAGAAGTGAGCCTGTTGGTCTTATTCGAAGGCGGGCTTATCTAAATAGCTATATAAATACATACTGTGTTTTATTTAATAGAGTGGTATTTATTTGGGACGAGGGCTAGAAACAAAAACCCTCCATCTATTTCATACAACAGAGAGTAAAGAAAATGCACCAGGAGCACAGTAGCTTCTTTGTCACCTTACATTTTCACCTAAAAATCAACCTTATAGAAAGTACTAGTTGCCCGTCTTTTTTAAAGTTCGTTTCTGCGTAAAGCTAGAAATGCGTTAGAGCTCGGCAGCTTGGAGATAGACAGACAGATAAGGATATTTTGTATTTTCCTAAGGCAGGGGGCTTTTTTAAGAATTTCATTTCAAAAATAGAAGTGACAAGACACTTTGTCATGTCAAGTATATTATGGTATTTGGCACCAGGGAAAAAACCATGTATGCCTCCTACAAACTTATTTTCCTGTGGAGGCAAAACTCAGTTAAGTGGGCAGATGTTCTCATGAGTTATTTTAATAGAACCCTACTTCTACTTCTGAGTCCTTTGTCTCAGCTCATAGCCCTACTCCGTATGCACTCAGAGCTGAAACGTCCGGGCTGTTTAATCACCTTAGTCATTGTCGGGTCAAACGCTCTGTTGGTTTGCAGTTTAGCTGGGACTTCCTTAGCCAATCCTTAACTCATAAAGGAATTTGAAACTTGTATTTTGGCTACCGGGATGGCTCTTATCATGTCTCCTTTTCTGAAAGAACGTTTGCGATTAAGTCTTTCACAAAGAAACGTTACCTGGATAAAGTGTCTACTTCTAGGGCTCCTCACTCAATGTATTCTATCAAATATGAACCTGATGTCTTTTTTACAACTAGAAATATTTGAAATTCCAGGGCAGCCTGCTATTTTCAGGCGTCTATTGTGAATCTGTCTCCTTCGCTCCGTATTTCCCAACGAAATGAAAGGACAGTGGTAAATAGTTTCCAAAGGGCTTGACTGCGTATGCTTCCTTCTTGTATTTATTTAAATACATTATTACACTTAAATCCTTAAACAAAATACTAGGCAATGCTGTAGTTGAGAATTGGCACATTTTTCTGTGATGAAAGCCTGAATCCATCGTTTTCCCCACCTCCAGCTCCTTTTCTAGATTTGGCATCAGGATTCTTTCAGATCCCCCTGAGTCCAGTGAGAAGGTACTAGCGTTTCTCCTCTGTGAAGCTGAGATAATATCGGATTCAATCTATTTCCTCTGCGGGGAGTTTTAGTCCCAGATTTCTCCCCTCACTCACACCTCAGTTGGTCTTCCCTGTCAGCCACCTTTTCCTTCTAAATTCTTTCATCGTCCCTGCCAGACTCACCCTTCTAGGGACATAGGTTTTCCTGGCTTGTGGCACTACCGTGCTCAGAAACTTTCCATGGCTTCCCACTGCTTAGAGAATCAAGTCCTGAATTGTCCTTGACAGTCCCTCAAGTTTGCTTCCCAGACCACCTTTCTCAGCTGAACGTCCACTGTTACCCTGCTGACCCCTCACTTGAGCCACGTGGGTCTCCTGGCTTCCAGGTGGCCGTTCACTGCCCCTCCTGCCTTCACCTGGACAGATCACTAGCCATCTGTCAAAGGTTCTTTCTGAATCATCCATGTAGCTCTGATACCTGTCAAGAGTACGTAGGTTTCCACTGCTGAGTGGAAGAAAGTTTGTCTAAGGAACAGTTTTAAAGGCTTTTTAAAAAGTACCTCAGATTCACTTTTAACTCTGTGCAAATGTAACTGAGCTCTGGCAACGTTTAGCTAACTTTTCCAGTTCTGCAGCTGGCATTTTCAGTTGAGGGCTGGGAACCACCTCTTGTTTATCTTTATATCTACTTGGGACCAAACTAAGGTACTCAGAAAATAATGAATGACTGGTCGGCCCTGTGAATGAAGATGGTCAGTTTTGTGTAGCACTTATTAATCTAAACGATTACTGCAAATTGTGGTACAAGTAGAAAGACTGATGGATACGGAGTCTCGATCCCAGTACTACTCACTCTGTGGAAAGCTCTGGTTTTTGTATCCGGAACCCTCTGCCTCCCCTTCTTGCTTCTGAAGGTTCTTGGGACCATCACAAGGGAACAGTACATAAAAGCGCCTTGAAAATGACACAGCTCCATACAATTTTCAGGTGAAACCGCTGTGAGGTCGGGGGCTGAAAAGAACGTAACTTGGTCAGACGTTTGGTCAGACGTGGCCCCAGGGTGTCCGTCCGCTCAAGTGCAGTGTCAAGTCTCTGGCAAAATAAATAACCCATTTAGCTGCGTGCCTTTCTCCGTGTTGGCACTTCCTGATTTAAATAGCACTTGGTTATTCTAGATCACGAATCTGCCTGACTCATGTACTGTTGGTTTGGATGGGACTCGCTGGATACATAGCTCAGTATTTGGCCCGAATCTGGAACGGTGGCTACATGTGGAGAAAATACAGTATCTGGTTACTTCAGCCAATAGTGGAACAATCCTATGCCCTCATCCTGCCACATCGCATTTGCCTGACAGAAGAGTTTTGCATGCACTGGCTTCCTCCGTTACCTACTTTTGTCATTGCCTCTAGTAGAGATCTCTGCTGGGAGGGCTGCTGGGAGGGAGTGGGTACGTATTAAGTGTTGGCAGCAGTGTTTGTTAGATTGCCTCTGTTCAAATGCTGCTTGGCTACTTGGAAAAAGGGTGACTCTGGGCAACTCATTTAATACCACCAGACCTCAGTTTTCTGCTCTCGGTAAAATGCAGAAAAAAAACAATAACCACTTTGAACCTCAGAGTTGTAGTGAATTTGAAATTAGCAAATGCAGGCAGGACATCTGGCGATGTTGTCCTGCACTCGAGAAAAAGTAGCTCTTAGGATTTACAGTCATACCTCATTTCATTGTACTTCAGATACTGCGTTCTTACAAACTGAGGGTTTGAGGCAGTGGTCTATCAGTGCCCCTTTTCCAACCGCCTTTGCTTACTTGGTGTATTTGTGTCACATTTTGGTAGTTCTTGCAGTATTTCAAACCCTCCCCTGGCAAAAAGAATGTGACTCGCTAAATGCTCAGGTGATGGTTAGCAATTTTGAGCAATAAAATATTTATTAATTACAGTAGGTACATTGAGCAATAAAATATTTATTAATTACAGTAGGTACACCGAGTTTTTTTTTTTTTAGATATAAGGCTACTGCACCTTTAATAGACTGCAGTGTAGTGTAAACCTAACTTTTCTAGCCACTGGGAAGTCATAAAATTGGTGTCACTTACTTTAGGGTGGTGGTCTGGAGTTCTCCAAGGTGGGCCCGTGGATGCCTGCTTTTTCTTGAACTTTAGTTTCAGACTTCTGAGGCAGTGGTAAAATCCATTGGTGTATGTATATATATATATATATATATATATATATATATATATATTATATACCACATTTCTTCATCCATACATCAGTGGACACTTAGGTTGTTTCCCTGTCTTGGCTATTATAAATAATGCTGCAGTGAAAATGGGAGTGCAGATATCTTTGAGAGATACTGATTTCATTTCGTTTTCACATGTACTTTTTTTTTTTTTTTTTTTTTTTTTTAGTCAACGTGTTACTGTTTCGACCCAGAAAAGAGAAAAACAACAAGGCTAAACTACCTCCACCCCCAATCCACACATACTATCCCCAGCTTTGGAGCTTTGTCCTATACCAGCCTGCAGGGTGGGGGTTCACCTTTAAAAATCAGTCAATCACAATCTTTTTCGTCCTTTGAAATCTATGGGAATAACCATCAAGGTGATGGTTTTTTCTTAACTTCTCTTCATCTGCCTGCAAACGCGGAGATCTGGGGTACTAGTTTCTGATTCAGGGGCTTAAAACATCAGTCATTTTATTGGCAGACTGCTGTGGGGATGGGGAGATGAAGAGGAAAGGGAATTCACAGGTAAGCTGACTGACTAGTCGAGAATGGAGGCATGTGAGGGGGTGGCCCGCCCCGCCCATCTTAACTTGCGTCTAGTAGTTGACTCAAGTGGTCACTCACCTTGCTGGAATGGCGTGGAGAGATGAGGCACCCTGTGTGCTGAAAATGTTGTTGACTGTCCTTAGTCTTTGCTGTTGAAAACAAAGAGTATCAAACACAACCGCAGTATCCGCGTCCACCATTATAACCTGCAACCAGAGACGGAGACCACGATAATAGTGAACATTTTCTGACCACACAGTGACTGGTCCACAGTCAGCCAAGACCTTCACACGGATTGGCTTTATGCTCTTGCCCCCTTCTGGCAAGGCTCTGTTTTTATTCCCATCGTACAGATGAAGAAACTGAAGCTGAGGGTAAAAAAGCTAGTCCAAGGTCTTTCAAAAAAGGTAGCACAGCCAAATTCAAACCCCGGGCGGGCGTACTGCACCGTGCGAGATCTCACTAACTACATCATCATCGGTTAGCCAAGTGCATAATAAGAAATAATCTGTTTCTGTACCGTATACGGCTGACTGGATTCTTTACTCACAAGATTTCACCATAAGCGACCTTGGAAGCCAGTGTACTCATCATTGTTGAGCCTTATGTTACCTGTATTTGGAGGAAGAAACAATGTCCCAAATCTTATTTGGCTTTGTCTTCCAGCTTCCATTGTGATTCAGAAATGGTGGTGTCACATGAATCCTTGTTTGGAAGGAGAGGATTGCAAAGTGCTGCCAGATCACTCAGGCTGGTCCTGTAGCAGTGGCAGTAAAGTCAAAACTACAAAGGCAAGTATGACAAAACCCAACTGTAATTTGCAACCTCAGTATATATATCATTACCTGCGGGGGTCTCCCCCACTTCATTTCGTCCTGCCGTCAAGAGGACAGCGCTCTTTCTTGTTGATAAACCTGCTTGGGCAGGGCCCCTCTGTGACTTTGGCCCTTTGAAAAGCCCATTTCTCAGCATCACCCTTGGTTTCAGATTTTATAGAGCAGTGATTTGGTGGGGAAACGCGTTCTTTTAGGCAGGGCTACTGACTTCAGTTCAGCTCCTTCACGGGCCGATTTCAAGTAAAGGTTTCAGAGTTGACAGTCCCGTGTATCAAAACAGTATGGCAGGAATCCGCCTCCAGATGATTTACTGAAACAGAAAGACCTACTGCCTAAGAGGAGATTTTGCCTAAGAGGAGATTTAATGGTTGAAGACATTCTAATTCAAGCCTTGCGAGTCAATCGTTTCCTCCCCAAATCCTCCTCTTTCTGGCTCTGAAAGACTCCATTTTCCAGCCGGATCCTGAGCCAGAAATTTAACTGCTTCCTCATCTCTCCCTGTCCAGTCTATTATTTTGTCTTGGGGACTGTGACTCCCAAATCCCTCCACGCTTCTGCGTCCCATGGTTACAATCCCCGTGAGGTCCACCATTGCGTCTCATCTGGATGACTGAGGTTGCGGCCTCACGTCCGCTCTTGATTCCCTCCCAGTCTGTTCTCCACAGGATGACCCTAGTCGTTTTTGCGAATTGCAGATCTGCTAAGCTAGTCCACCTCCCCAGTTTTCAGTGGCTCCTCTGGGTTCCTCAGCTAGCCTGTGCGTGTCTGGCCCTAGATAAATAACCTGGCAAGCTACCTACCTCCCTTCATTCTTTCTGCTCCAACTGTCTCGGCCTTCTGTCAGTCCCTCTTCCTGTGGTGCCTGTACAGCTGCAAAGGAATGTGCCTTCCCCCTTTCTTTTCTAGTTCACCATTATTTCTTCCGGGAATCCTTCGCTGATAGGATTCGCGCTCCCTGTATCTCTGAGCGCGGTACTGTAGTTACATGTTGCAGGGAGCGCTGTGCCTACTGGCTTCACACTGACGGCTTTCTGTCTAGGAGGAGAGGTGTGAAGTCAGGGCCCCTCGCTGCCTTGACACCACAGTCGTCCCAGAGCCAGCTGCATGTCTCCGCAACTACTGCTTGAACGGAAATATTCATAAAACCGGTCATTCTAGGATTATAATGAGCTAGGCGCCCTGGAATGGGATGACTGTTTGGTTCTGGTTGCTGGGTCAGCTGTGGCCCCTGAGGAGGTAGAAGAACATCTCTGGAAGCGTTTCTCATCTTGCTTACAGTTTCCCCTTTATGAGTATTTGGAATTCCTCGAGCTCCCAATCATTTTCAACCCCTGAGGTCATGAGACGGCGAGTTCTCCTGTGTGTGTGTACGTGGGGTATTATAATAATGCACAGGATCTTATAAAAGAAATATGTCATGAATAAAAGATTACCTCTACAGCAGACTATTCTAAAACAAGGTTTTAGAATACATTTTAAATGTACATTTTAGCTGATACCTGTCCTACCCCAAATTACCAATAGTATATCGTAAGTGATTTGATTAGCTCCTCATTATCTAGGTAAAATAATTTCAAAATCAAGACCGTTTTAACATTAATTGCAATGATCAACTAACGTGTCCTTGTTAGTGATAGCATAACTAGGTTAAATGACCTGATCGATGCTTTTATGTCCAGGGCAGGAGAAGCTCGTGGAGGTTGCCGGAAGGAGGGGGAAGGAGGTTAGCACTGCCATCCTTCTTATCAGCTCTCCTTCTAACCAACTCCCCGTACACTTCCAACCTGTGTAAACCCAAGTGTGCTTGTTAAGCAAATCCCGCCTTAAGATGATTCCACCATCCTTTCCCAATGCGCCCCTTTCAGCCCTCCTTCCCTCACCCCCTCCTGAATCAAAATCTTGGGGTGGCCAAGGAGCCAGGGTCTTAAATGCATCAGCGATTAAAGAAACAAAACAAAAAGTCCTTCAACGTGTTTCTTGTCAACTGGGAAATTACATTTTGCAACATTATTCTTAGTATTGACTGTTACATACAAATATAAAAGAAGAACACAAGCGCCAGCCAGCTGTGTTCCAGAAATGAGTGTGTCTAAGGGGTCCCCTGCTGCAGCAGCTCCCTCTCTACTGATGTGCCGAGAGCGAGGGCAGCTGCAGGAAGCAAAGCTTGAGGGCCATTTTGGCTCTGTGTGCTGGGGGTTAGAAGTTTGCTCAAGCTGCATCCTCAACGGTAGAGACGTTTCATTTAGCACTTGGGAAAGTTGTAGGAGCATAATACAGTTCCCCCAGCCCTCATGACACGTAGCTTACACGTACTTTTTTTTTTTTTAAGTGATACAGCACTGGAGAATCATCTCTAAGTCAAAAAACTTTGTTTCCTTTATTAATCCAAGTCAGTGTGACTTGAACTATATCAAACATTTTATGTCTTTTACGGAGCTTCTGCACATAGAGTAACTTCATTTGTGGAGCTGTGACTGGCTTCAGTGAAGAGCTTGGTACTCACAGAAGCTGTACCTTAAAATCTGACACTGGACCTTACAGCCCAGGTGAGACAGCAGTCCTATAAAGGTAGAACAGTCACCTCCCTCGAGGGGGGTATTAACTATAGAACAAAATAGTTGCCATTGTCCTTAACAGTTGATGCATAGCAGCATCAAAACACAGAAAGGGTAAAAAATAAGATGATCTGCGCTTAGCCATCTGGGTCCGAATTTTCTTTTCCACTTAGGTGCAAATGTGACAAAGTTAGCAGTCAACCTGAGATATTAACAGCCTTAGATGAAGATAGGAATGCGAGAGGAGACGACTCCCTAACCAGGAAGCCTGGCATTGAGTTTATTCCGCTGGTATAGTTTCCAGGATCCCCAGAGAGGAGGCAGCTACTGCTTTGTGGGAAAATATAACTGACTCTCTGTCATCCTGCCTCAATTTTCCCTAATTCAATTCTGAGTTTTAGTACCTCCACCCTGCTAAATGTGCCAAATCATTTCTCCTTATTTAAGTATTAAGGCTCCTAACACTGTGTGCAATGTCCTCTTAGCACCAAAGGCAATGACTTGCCCGGGGGGGGGGGGGGGG
>NW_006772616.1:41073-80918 GCF_000442215.2 Lipotes vexillifer | reverse complement strand
GGGGGGGGGGGGGGGGGGCTTTTCGTTGTTTGCAGATGTAAGCAATTCACATTGAATCTTGAGAAGCTTTAGATGTTTAAATGTTCCTGATTTTAAAACGGCTACTAAAGAGTGAAGAGGTATGTGTTTAGAGCAGTAATTCTCAATGAGGGGCAAGTCTGCCCTCAAGGGGACATTGGGCAACATCTCAGGACACTTTTAGTTGTCACAGGTCGGGGAGGGGGCTTGCCATGGGCACCTTGTGTGGGGGGAGGCCCCCCACATGGCAGTGGTGCTGAGGTTGAAAAACTGTGCTTTCTAGAACAGGGTCGTTTTCTTGAGTAGCTGTGTGTAAGCATCCTACCTGATTCTTACTTCCTTTTGTTCTTCAAAGTTTCTATTACGCGTCCAGTTGTTTTGTTTCCAATATTTCGTACTGGAAAACCTAGAGGTAGGAGGTAAGGAATTAATCTTCAAAACCTCCCTCACCCTCAACATCTAAGATGACCAACATCCTTCTAGTATCTTCCTCCCGGGACTCAAATCGATACCTTTTTCCTCTGTCTCTTGGACTACTGTGACGGGTCATCCTCTCTACCACAATGTTAAATTACTTAATGGTATCAGTGGCTACAGGAAAATCATCATGGCCACTTGTTAAAAACAAACTATTTTGAGCCTCATTATAGGATGTTTATGGACGGGGCTTAAAAAAAACCATACTTTGAAGACATCGTTCTTAGGGTGATTCGGACGAGCACGCAGGATGCCGGGATCCCTAGTTTTCTGAGCGCCCCACCTGCTCTCTGTTCTTGCCTTTAACTGGCCTATACTCTGCTTTCTGTGCCACCAGGGTAAAGTCCCCGCCCAGGTTCCTCCCTGCTGAGAGACCATCGATGGATCCCCCTTGGTAACTGGCAGAAATGATAGAGTATAAGCATCTTGGGATGGGCTTTCACGGCCGCTCGCCAAATAGGCCATGTACTTCCATACCCCGTGGCCTTCCTCTGCATCTCCTCCCACTTCTAAAATTGTACTTGTCTTTCAAGGTCTAGCCGAGATGACTCCTTTATCCTGAACTCTTATCTTCTCTGATCCCTAGAGCCACAGCCTGAACTCCTCAGGGTACCCGGTCACATGAGACTGGAGCTAATAGCGACACCATGGCAACTGTTCATCCACCAAAATAACAACGAACCTTCCATGTACAATCAGCACAACAAGTATTTTAAAAGAGACTAAATCGGAAAGCATCAGCGGCTTATCATCCGACCTTCAGTGCGGAGAGGCTCCAAAACAAACTGGGCATGGAGAGTGAGCTTCCTCTCAAATAAGATGCTTTTGAGAATTACATCCTAGATGTAGATTGATAGTTGGCTGGCTATAAACAGGGCTGGGTTTTCAATAGGCGCATGAAAGAAAGATCCAGAAAGAGCTAACATGACAAGAGCCACCATTTCCTGAGCCCTAACCTCATGTGCTTTTCATCCCCTTTGCACTACAGCTGAAGGGGGCCGATGTTACTGTTCTCCACTTAGCAGATGGAGAACCTTAGGCGGAGAGAGAGCCCCGCCCAGCTCAGAAAATGACCAGCTTCGTCACCTGGTTGCTCAGGCCAAAGACCTTGGAGTGGTCCCTGGTTCCTCTTTCTCCCTTTATTTGTCACAAACCCTGCCGCCTTCCTCTTTTATCACTTCGGCCAAAGGGATCCCTTTAGTGGATAGCCTGGCCCTGCCTCCCTCGTCTCGCCTTTCTGCCTCAGTCGGAAAAGGGCCGAAGTCCTTGCACTGGCCCTTGCGTTTACCTCTCTCCGGCAAGTTCTTCCCCCAGAGTCAGGGCTCGCTCCTTTCCATCAAGTATCTCCGTAAATAACCTCCTTCCCTGACAGCCCTGTATGAAACACTAGCCTTCTGCCCTCCCTGCCCCAGTAATGGTCTCCAGAGTATTGCTTTACTTTCCTCCATAGCTCGTATCCCCTGTTGACATACTATTTACCTATGTGTCCAGCCCTTTTCCTCTAGAATAGGAATCGGCAAGCGATGTCTTGCAGCCTTTAGCTTACAGGCCATTTATCAACAACAACAACAAACAGGGAATAAGGAGCTTTACGTTTTAAATGGTTGGGGAAAAAAGCAAAAGGAATATATTTTATAACACATGAGAATTATATGAAATCCAAATTTCGACATCCATAAGTAAAGTATTATTGGGATAGAGCAGTGCCCATTAATTTATGTACTGTCTCTGGCTGCTTTTGTGGTACAAAGGCGGAGCCGAGAAGTTGTGATAGTGACTTACTGTTTGGTCTTTTAGAGAAAAAGTCTACCAATCCCTAGTCTAAGTTCTATGAGGACAGGCTTTCTAACTAAGTTCTACGAGGACAGGGTTTTTAATTTTGTCTGCTCTATAGTATTCCCCAGCACAAACAAAAGAGCAATTATAGTGCAGAATACATAAATCAAGGCCGTCTTTCAGTTCAAACATATCTGAGGTTTGAAAAAATACCCGATTGGGTCTAAAGCCCAGGCATGACGACTCTGTGATCAAATAATAGAATTTACTTTAAAAGTATTTGGATGGTGTAGACACGTTAAAGTATTATGGTTTTATTTATGTATTCCCAGCTGATGTATTGATGATCTAACCTGTCCAGTTTCTTACATGATGAACTCAAACTACAGAAACCGCAGGCCTGTCTCCTTAGATCCTAAGCCATAATGAGCCTGGGTGCTTAAAAATGGAAGAAACAACACACTTTTTAATGGATGTATGTTTCCAGTAAATACAGTAGTTGAATAAAAGAACCTATTTTTGAAAACGAAAGTTAATGTAAGTCTTAAAGGAAAACGAACAAAGGCAACATCCTGATCTTGACGTACACCGATTTAAATCAGCATTCATTTGGACATATTTTAGCCCCATTAACAAAGCATGCTTAGCATGCATGAGTTAACTTGATGGGCAGTGAATGTGCCTAATCTGATGGGATTTTTTGTAACTCGACAAGATACAGAGCTAGGGCGCTAATACCATGTTGTGGAAGGCTTTGGGTGTGTTTTTCTTTGCAACCTAAAAGCATGACATGTACAGAAGAATTTGATTTGAACAGGTGATTTGGCAAAGTTGGTTACTGATAAAGGTGCCCACTATTAAATTCTACGCATGTGACACAGACAGGGATTTATGGGTCCGGTCACAGGAAGGGTTATCTTTGGTGGGTATGGGGTGTCGAATGCTAACTTGTAAAATTCATTTTAGGTAACACGGTAGCAAAGAGAGGTGTGCTTCAACCCCGGAGGAGCGACAGGACGCAGCGCTCTCTTGTTTGGACTGTCCAGAGTCCTGGACTCTTTGCAGGAAACTGTCTTGGATTTCACCCACATCACATTTGCATATCTGTGCTCTGAAGGGTGGCATTTGCTTAACTGTCCCAGCCTTCTCTGCTTCCTGATTTTATTACGGTGAATTATACCTATGGGCTGCCGCACACACAACTGACACCCTATCTGGATTACTAAAGGAACATACCTCCAAGAAACTCTGGAGGAACAAACTAGAGACTTCAGAATGGACCACCTCTGAAGGGATACCGGGCCTTCAGTTTCTTTCTACATTTACAAAGGAGCACGGACCTGTTTCCAAGGATCCTCATTCTCTTCCTCTCTTGAACTTTACTTTAACGCAAGGGCTGAAGGAAGTCTGAAAGGGGTCCAAATGACAGAACATTTTGGCATATATGGATTCAGGAACTCTGATTAACTGGTGATGAAAATTTATTTTGTAAACCTGGAAGAACAGAAGGACTGATACTGGGGTTCTTGTGTGTGCAGTTGTATTATTGCTTTTGACGATCTAAAATCTTTGCATTAGAGGTTCTGTTGGCAGGTAAGCAGAAATCGAATGCTCCCATTTTAACTTCTGTGTGCCGTTTTACCGAGTACTAGCGAAGGGTATCGATTCCAATATTCTATAACCAAAGCTCTATCATGACATATCCACAACAGAAAGAAAACCTGTTGGGATTTTTATGGCTGCAGTGTAGTCAGAGAGTTAAATCATTGAAAATATAAAACAGTTCCTGTTTAGATCAAGGGTGGTTTCTTCGATCCAGTTTATGGCAATTATATTCCAATATTTTGTTAACTCCAAAAGCCTTTAAATGCAGAATTTTTAGACTGTGATTTATTCCTAGCTCCTTCCCTACTTATGTGTTACTCATCTTCTTTCTTTAAATGTAAGTAAAACCTGAGTCAGTCTTTTCTTGGTTTAATGATCTTGCAACAGACGTGTCTCCACATACTCGCAGATGCTCTCATGCAGAAACATACTACAGATGAAAAGTGACCCAGATTTTAAATGCATAATGTTATTAAAACACATACCACTCTAATATTATGGCATACATTTTATATACTAAGAAACGCCAAAAACATACTTTCTGCACTGGTGATTATCCCTGTCCTTTCACAGTTACGGGGGAAAATAATGCTATCATATCGTTTGCAGCAGTAACAATTACGTCTATTTGATTTTGCTCTTGCAGAAGGAATGGGATGAGGTGATAGCTATTTGTTTGCTATATTTTGTTCGAATTAGACTGACTAGACGCTTACCAGAATTGTTGCTCTCATGTTTGCTAGTAAGTAAAAAATTCGTTTTACTCATGGTGTATGGCGTATATACGTTTTTGTGATTATTTTATGCCTTAAGACGTGGTGTTAACATTCTTAGGCTTGCAAATTTTTATTATAAATGTGAAAAACAACTTTACACAAAGTTTCATGTTGGGGCTGTGTACTATATGGCAAACTTGGCATTTATGTTATGTATAGACTACTACTTAGTTTCTTCTCCCAAACCTATCTAGCAGTTAAGGAGAATTTCAAAGAGAGGAAGATTTTATTAAGTTGAGGCACATTCATGATGTTCTACGTGTATTCTGCTGCCTTTAGTGTATAAGACCTTCCACTGTAAGAGAGCGAGTTTAAAAATAAGAGATTTTATGGCACATGAAATAATGTCTTAGGTTTTCAGCCACCCATCTGATCTTGTACCCCAAATAAGATCAAGTGAAAATGACACTGATTCACCTTGAGGTTCGTTTCTAAGATATAAACTACTACCGGGGAATAAATAGTCCACTTGGGAAAATGGAAGGTATCAAAGCTGCCACTTCATCCATTATTGCTTCCGAGTGTTCTTTTTACCTAGTTCGCAAGTTAGCCCTGAAATGGGGCTTTCTTGGTGAAGCATTTTAATGTTATCATTCCTTTTCTTTTCCTGTAGGGGAGTAGATAGGAGACTTTCCTGTATTTTTACAAAATTTGAAGCAAAGATACCAAAGTCATGTCAGGCTCAGGCCCTGTGATTGTGGCACATGTGGTCTCAATACCCGAGAGACATTCAATTCTTGTATCTTAGGACTTTCAGCTGCCCAGCTAGGCTGCGGACTCAGCCAGGGTCTCTCCAAAGGAGCCGGCAACCTCCTTGATTTTAGAGCACTCTCTCAGGTTCCGATCTGCTGCTCTAAAACATATATACCCTTTTAGCACACGCCCTTGGAAAAGTGAAACTCTGTTCACACTTTAAATTCGACAGCACTTAATAAACCTTCCCAAGACCCCTTGGGGAAACTGTCCACCCTTATACACACAAATGTATATATCTGAGCCTTTGTGTACTATGCTACTGAATTTCCACTTGAGTTTAAAAGAATAACTGTATTCTTTTTTATTTATTAAAAGAAGACTATTGGAAACCCATGGCTAACATCATTCCCAGCAGTGAAAAACTGAAAGCATTCCCTCTAAGATCAGGAAAAAGGCAAGGATGTCCACTGCCACCACTTCTATTCAACATAGTTTTGGAAGTCCTTCTTTGTCAGAGAAGAAAAGGAAATACAAGGAATCCAAATCAGAAAAGAAGAAGTAAAGCTGTCACTGTTTGCAGATGACATGATGCTATACACAGAGATTCCTAAAGATGCCACCAGGAAACTACTAGAGCTCACCAATGAATTCGGTAAAGTTGCAGGATACAAAATTAATACACAGAAATCTGCTGCATTTCTGTACACTGACAACGAAAGATCAGAAAGAGAAATTCAAGAAACAATCTGATTTACCATCGCATCAAAAAGAATAAAATACCTAGGAATAAACCTACCTAAGGAGATGAGAGACCTCTACTCTGAAAGTTATAAGACACTGACGAAAGAAACTGGAGATGACACAAAGAGATGGAAGGATATTCCATGTTCTTGGAGTGGAAAAATCAATACTGTGAAAATGACTATACTACTCAGAGCGATTGACAGTTTGAGTGCAATCCCTATCAAATTACCAGTGGCATTTTTCACAGAATTAGAACAAAAAAGTTTTCACAGGGCTTCCCTGGTGGCGCAGTGGTTGGGAGTCCGCCTGCCGTCGCAGGGGACACGGGTTCGTGCCCCGGTCCGGGAAGATCCCACATGCTGCGGACCGGCTGGGCCCGTGAGCCGTGGCCACCGGGCCTGCGTGTCCGGGGCCTGGGCTCCGCAACGGGAGAGGCCACGACAGTGAGAGGCCGGCGTACCGCCAAAAAAAAAAAAAGAAAGAAAAAATTTTTTTTTCACAATTTGTATGGAAACACAAAAGATCCCAAAAAGCCAGCGCAATCCTGAGAAAGAACAATGCAGCTGGAGGAATTGGACTCCCTGACCTCAGACTACACCACAAAGGTATAGTCATAAAAACGTATGGTAACAGCACAAAAACAGAAATATAGATCAGTGGAACAGGATGAGAAATCCCAGAAATAAACTCATGCACCTATGGTCAAGTAATCCACAACAAAGGAGGCAAGAATATGCAATGGAGAAAAGACAGTCTCTTCAATAAGTGGTGCCGGGAAAACGGGACAGCTACACGTAAAAGAAATTAGAACATTCTCTACCACTATCCACAAAAGTAAATGGACCAAAGCCCTAAATGTAAGGCCAGACACTATAAAACTCTTAGGGGAGCACAGAGATGGAACAGCCTTTGACGTAAATTGCAGCAGTATCTTTTTTGATCCACCTCCTAGAGTAATGAAAATAAAAACAAACAAATGGGACCTAATTAAACTTAAAAGCTTTTGCACAGCAAAGAAAACCATAAACAAAAACACAACCCACAGGATGGCAGAAAATATTTGCAAACACAGCGACCGATGAGGGATTAATCTCCAAAATATACAAACAGCTCATGCAGCTCTGCGTCCAAAAAAAAAAGGAAAAATCCAAAAAGGGGCTGAAGATCTAAACAGACATTTCTCCAGAGAAGACATACAGATGGCCAAAAAGCACATGAAAAGATGCTCAACATCACTAATTATCAGAGACATGCAAATCAACACTACAATGAGGTATCACCTCACACCAGTCAGAATCGCCATCATCAAAAAGTCTACAAACAATTAATGCTGGAGAGGGTGTGGAGAAAAGGGAACCCTCTTGCACTGTTGGTGGGAATGTAAATTGATACAGCCACTATGGAGAACAGTATGGAGGTTCCTTTAAAAACTGAAAGTAGAACTACCATACGACCCAGCAATCCCACTACTGGGCATATACCCTGAGAAAACCATCATTCAACAAGAGCCATGTACCACAATATTCACTGCAGCACTATTTACAATAGCCAGGACATGGAAGCAACCTAAGTGTCCATCGACAGAGGAATGGATAAAGAAGATATGGTACATATATACAATGGGATATTAATCATAAAAAAGAATGAAATACTGCGATTTGCAGCAACATGGAAGGACCTAGAGATGATGGTACTAAGTGAAGTAAGTCAGACCGAGAAAGACAAATATCATACGATATCACTTATAGGTGGAATTTTAAAATTGATACCAATGAACTAATTTGCAAAAGAGAATCAGACTCACAGGCTTAGAAAACAAACTTCTGGTTACCAAAGGGGAAAGGTGGGAGGAGGGATAAATTAGGAGGTTGGGGTTAACATATATGCACTAATATATACAAAATAGATAATCAAGAAGGACCTACTGTCGAGCACAGGGAACTCAACACTCTGTAATAACCTATATGGGAAAAGATTCCGAAAAAGAACAGGTATCTGTACATATAGAATGGGATCATGTTGCTGCACACCATAAACACACACAATGTTATAAATCATCTGTAGTACCCACCCCCAAATTAATTTAAAAAAAAAAGACATGCCTACCCTCTTCCCCTCAGGCCTCGAAAAACTGGGCAGCTGTCACATCCCTGGAGCCTGAGCAGGCTTGGGGTCTAAGGGCTGTCCTGGTTCTAAGGGAACTGGGGAGGATGCGCCAGCAAGTGAGCCCCCCCCACCTTGGACCTGGAGTGCCTGCTTCCCTCTGGATGGTACCACTATCTCCAGATCCAGATGGGCCCTCCTACAGCTAAAGCAAGCCTAGTGCACGCAAAGGAGGGTGGAGCCTCTGGGTTGGATTAGCTTTGAAATGTCCCCAGGTCTCCATGTCTCCTGGTGGTGGGGTTCCTACCCTCAAGCCTCCTTCCTTAGAGTCGCCTCACCTGCACAAGACAGCACCTTTGCCGCAGCGGTTACGCAGGGTTGGGATTTTGCCCGGGGCAGGGTGGGTGGTGAAAGGCAAGGGGAAAGAAGTAATAGACACAAGCCTTTGGGTGTGTGTGTGCTGGCACCTTCAGCTCTAAGTTATATATAACCCAGGAACGCGAAGGCTCTGGTTGCCTGAGTAACCAGAGTTGGGCATGAAGAAATGCTGCCGCCTTGTGGCCATTTTCCATAACAACAATTTCACACTTCAGAGTCACAAGGCCTGCAAGGCTGTAAAGGACAGCCTGCGCTCAAGAAATGCCCTGGGGTAGGTAATCCAAGAAGAATTCAAAACAGGGCTGACTTGCAAGAAGCCGATTTCGAGTGGTAAATTTTACTCAAACTATTTTTTTTAAAGAAAGCACATGAAAAGATGCTCAACGTCTCTAATTATTAGAGAAATGCAAACCAAAACTGCAAATCAGAATGGCCATCATCAAAAAGTCTACAAATAATAAATGCTGGAGAGGGTGTGGAGAAAAGGGAACCCTCCTACACTGTAGGCGAAAATGTAAATTGGTACAACCACTATGGAGTTTCCTTAAAAAAACTAAAAATAGAGCTACCATTTGATCCAGCAATCCCACTCCTGGGTATATATCCGGGAAAAAAACATAATTCGAAAAGATACGTGCACCCCAATGGTCACTGCAGCACTATTTACAATAGCCAAGACATGGAAGCAACCTAAACCTCCATCAACAGAGGAATGGATAAAGAAGATGTGGTGCATATATACGATGGAATACTACTCAGCCACAAAAAAGAAGGAAATAATGTCATTTACAGCAACATGGATGGACCAAGAGATTATCATACGAAGGGAATTAAGTCAGACGGAGAAAGACAAATATTATATGCTATCACTCATATGTGGGATCTATTTACAAGTGATACAAATGAACTTACTTACAAAAGAGACACAGACTTACAGATACTGGAAACAAACTTACAGTTACCAAAGGGGAAACATGGGGCGGGGGGAGAGATAAATCAGGAGCTTGGGATGAACACATACACCCTACTATACATAAGACAGATAACCAACAGGGACCTACTGTATAGCACAGGGAACTCTACTCAGTATTCTGTAATAACCTGTATTGAGACAAGAATCTAAAAAAAAGAATGAATATATATATATGTATAACTGCATCACTTTGCTGTACACCTGAAACTAACAACATTGTAAGTCAACTATACTCCAATAAAATTTTAAATAAAAAACAAAGAACAATAAAAAAAGACTGTTGGCCTGGGATAAAATGATTAAAAAATTGAACTGCTCATTACTATGACTTAGACTGTAAGCAACTATAAGGTTCCATATACCACTGTGTACACTGGCAGAACACCAGCCCTTCTCCACGTAAGTTTTAGTTAGAGGCTGCATCAGGGCAGATGCATCCCAGGTATATGTTCCACGGATTTTGAAGGTTTCCTGAAGATGAAGTGACGCTAAGCCCATATTCTTCCACGTCAATGCTACTGCGTGGAGGGGAGACGGCAGCCCCTTCGATGGGTATGCACAACCCACCCCCCCACCCCCGGTCCAATGCCATGACTACTTGGCCAGTCCCCCTCACTTGAATTTTTGCTCATACAATGGAATTTTGTAAAGAATTTGTGGGTGCACGAGGTTGGGAATTGACTCCTGCCAATACCTGTGGAAACAACCTCATCAAAATGCCTGTGTCATAGATAATTTCTCCAAGATTGGAAAATGTTTCTGCACAGAATGCCTAGTGATGGGCAACTAGGGACTCACTGCCCAAGGATTAATCCACAGCTAGTCTGGTAACTGCCTTCACCATTTTGGGTCTCTCTGAAATAGGCAAAGCATTATTAAGAGGTGTACCTAAAGCCTGTGGGTTCTTCTATACTAGGTGTTGGCAAACTGCGGTCAAATCCAGCCTGCCTGGGTTTGTTAATAAAGGTGTGTTAGAACACAACCATGCCGTTCATTTGCGTAGAAGCTGGGGTTTTGCGCTACAACAGCAGAGAAGACTAGCTGTGATAGAGCCCACGCGACCCACAAATTCTAAAATATTTAGTCTTTGCTCCTTTACGGAGAAGTTGGCCAATCTATGTTCTATACAATGGAAGAACGTGATGTTATTGTATGAGTTCACTGGAACCTGGCAACAGAATAGCAAAGATTTGAGGCTCTGGAGACAGACAAATCGAAATATGAATATGGGCTCTGCTACTCATCTTTCAAAGCTTTCTACTCCATCAGTTGCAGTTCCTTTATAAAATAGGGATATCAGGATAATGATATATACACCCCGCAGGAGTTTTTTGATAAGAATTTTATATCAACAAACTCTTAGCATGGTGGCGAGCAAATAGTAGGCTCTTGATAAAGTTGTCCCTCTGTGATGAGTAATTCATGATCCAAGTAGTCACCTCACACAGAAAAGGAGAAGCAAACAGCAGGCCCTGGGCTCAAAACAGGGGTGTAAGGTTTAAGTGGACACCACTGACAGAAAATTGGGCCCAGATAAGACTAGACCTTAAAGCGTTCTCTCCCTGTTTTCAAGTCAGTAAAAACTCTGAGAAAGCAGAGCGAGGACAACCTCGGCAAACAACTCAAGGAACACTGCGTCCCCTTAACCTTGGCTGTCTATTTGGCAGAGAACTGAAGACGCTTATGCTTTCTGCATGGACACGTCAATGTCTTGAGTCTGTAGTACCTACCTGGTAGAAGTCAGAGCACCACTGCAAAGAAAGATGTACTACACAGGGATGCTGATTTGACTCTGCACCCCGAGGTGACAGATGGAGGACATACACATGAACACCGTTCTTTCAGGTTCATCGTGTAAAAAACTCAAGCCCCATCCAGCAGCTACATGAAAGGAAACAATCATTTCAAGTTACAAGGTAATCTTGTAAACAGAAACTTTGAACAAAAGAGCCCCTTAAATAATTGACGAATAGTTACTGAAGCATATTGGACAGTCTTTGTAGTATTGATTTGGGGCTGTGAACAAAGCAAGCTCATGCTTGAGATTTTTTCCTCTCCTCTTTGGTGCTATCAATATTCATAGCCTGCTTCCCTGTGAGGAATGTGCAGTGGTATTTCTTTTGTATCGTTCACCCGGACCTGGACCTTTGCTCTCTGTGGATAGGGTCTGTGACCTGTCCTTTAATGATCAGCTTTGATTTTCTTAATGAGGAATTATCACAATAGTTCAGGACACTGAATTATTAATTGAATAACTGTAATTAACAACCAAGGAATGCAAGCAAGCAAGCGAACTTGGGTCCTCTACTTGCAAATCTGAAATCCTACTCTCAGGAGTTCAGTCTGCATCTCTGAACCTGCCTGCCTTCTTTCTGAATTGCATCTTCATCCTTGCTTTGTTACATCTATTAAGTTCAACACTGAGTGTTGATAAAGGTGTGTTAGAACACAACCATGCCGTGCATTTGTGTAGACGTCTGTGAATGGGCTGTAAGGCCCATTCACAGACGTCACAGAAAATTTAATCAAGCCCTTACTATTTCAGCATTGCAATAACTGAAAAGAAAACATAAAAAATAATTCATACTGTCTCTCTTCACAGAGAAATCAACAGAGTGGACTGCTTAGGTCAGCTCAGTGGGGGCATGGGTTGAAATAGGAATCAGGACAATACTTTGGAACATTTAAATATTTGTGAGCTCCCTATATCTGACAGAGGGCTGAAACGGATCCTTAGTGCCACAGTAAAGAAAGGGGAGTAAAACCACTAAGTCTCAGCTGGCGAAGTTCGTGACAACTCTTGAAACTGTCAGAGTCAGAAAAATTGGTATCTGATGCTGCCATATGCTATTTCAATCACTGTCTTTTCCGATTCGCTACTAGAGCACAGATGAAGAGTGGGAATAGAGCAGGGGATCTTTAAAAGATGCTATGTCTGATATTCTCGAGGGAAAGGGACTTTGCCTGTGGCAGATCAGTACAGATGGCTCTGATTTGGTGATGCAGGCCCCTGGGCTGTGGTCAGAGAAAGTAAAGTAGAAAGGGGTTTGCATGTGCTTTGGAGGGCTCTTATTTGACTTCCGATTAGATAGAAGACTGGTGTAGAAGGTCTTCCCATTTGTTACTCCATTCATCTTCCTGTGCTTTAAAGAGAGCTGTGTCAGTTTCTCTTCTCCCTCCTGCCATTTCAAATGCAGCAAGGGGTCAAAAGGGGGAAGGGAAATCTCTTCAGGCTCAGAGTAGAACCTGGAAGTCAGATCTACTCAACAGGAAAAGATTTGTAGCAATTAATAGTTTTGACTCCATACAAAGCAAAACTTTGTGCATGACCAAACCACATAGACCTAACTAAAAGTCAAACTGGGAAAAGTATTTAGAGCTTATATTGGCAGACAAATATTAACATCCTTGCAAAACTTTTACAAACTGCTACGCAAAAGATGAGCACCTCAATAGAAAAGCAAACAAAAGGTGTAATAATTCACAAAAGAAGAAATACAAAAAGGACAAATGGTTTGCAATTTTTGATGAATAGCTGAGATTGTACAGTCTTTCAAGTCAGTTTGGCCCATATTAAAAAGAAAGAGTATCTAACAGGAGTTGCAGGGGTGTGATGTTACCTTGTACATATTGCATCAAGAGGCTTAGCAGTCAACCTTCCTGACTCTAGGTTTCTACTTGCAGGAACATAAGAAATTAAGAGGCCAAGCGGCATGAACAAGAATATGGATCCCAGAATTGTTCATAAGGGCAAAAAGCAATCAGAAATCCTACATCATCATCAAAAAGGGCTGTACTTCTGGTTCTGGGCACTCCTGCTTATCTCAACAGAAATCCCTGGACAAAACACATTAAAATCCTGGCAGGGTCAAAGACGGACGACAGGCAGACTAGCTAGGGACCTTGGGACTCAAGTGCCAACTAAAAATTGTCACTTGCCATCTGGTTATGGAAGAATGAAGTCACTGGCCACTGCAGCCACTAACCTTCAATACACCCTAAAGGAGTTCAGGGTGGAGATCAGGAAGGAGGCACTCTGGGCTCTGGGAAAAACTGGCAGAACAGGACTTCAGATAGTAAGACATTTTTCAGGAGACGATTTTATGAGCCCAAATTCTTGCATCTTCTCCTACCTAGAAAAGCACTAAAATCATTAATGGAGACCTCTGCTCCTTTGGAATAGCAGCAAACTTCTTGTGACCGGCAGTAACCTGTCAAAGTGTGTGCCTGACTGCACGTACCCCCCTTCACCAAAATCACCATATACTGACCTCCCCCCTACCTCTCTAGAGCAGTTCCTCAGAGCTATCTGAGAGGCTGTCTCCCAGGCTATAGTCCTCATTTTGCCCCAGATAAAACATAACTCACAGCTCACACGTTATGCTTTTTTTTTTTTTTTTTTCAGTTGACACAAGGAATAACCGAGGAGTGAGGTTCTGGAGTTGCTGTTTTTTTCTTGTGTTCTGTGTAACCCAGCTGGGTGCTGGAGAAACCTGCAACCCAGAAATGCCAAAGGGTGCAGACAAAACACAGCCCCCCCTCAAAGACCTGCTTTCTTTCACGCCAAGGACTGAGAAAAGGGCAATCCAAAAGAGCAGAAACCATTAGCCGTATCTGCCTGTTCTTGAGTGAACACCATGAAAACCCTCTGTAGCCACTCCCTCCCCAAATGGGTACTGCAGCTGGGGGATCAGCGGGTGGGACTCTATCCTTCATTGCCATCTCCCAGTGTTGAGCGTGTCCCTCCTCTGCAGGGCTGGGGGATGAACTCACACTTTCTCCACTTTCTTGTGGTGGGAACGTGGTGCACCCCCCTCCTTTGTAGCCCATGGGCAGAGCCCTGTCTCCTGCATTCCCTATTATGGTAATCAGACAGCACTCCTTCCGCATAGAGCCTGCTGGCAAAAATCGGAGGCTGTTTTCACCATGGAGTGGAAAATAATAAGGCAACTTTCCTCTTCTGTGGGCAGAACTCTGACTTGCACCCTCACGCCACCACGGCGATAATGAGGGGAGACTTTGGTCCCGTGGAGCCTGTGGGCAAAATTTTGATTCAATCTTCTCTTCAGGAACAAGGTGACCCCTCCTGCCCTAGGTCTGTCACTGCATAAGACTCTGTCCTCTTTCCCCATCCTGCAGGAATGATATGTGTCTCTCCCCTTCCCACCTCCAGCCACCACTGGGGACACTATAGGGTGGACTCCTATCATCTAAGTAACACGCAAGTGAGGGGAACAGGTTTATAAAACCACTGCACAGGTTTTATAAACTAAACTGATATTTGAACCATGAACCACAAGAGTGAACCGGGATATGTCTTTAGAACCTAATAGGTTGATTAGAAGATTTAAATAGGAACCAGATTCTAATAATGTAATATGCCAAAGCCTAGGATGCAGTCCACAGTTACTGATCATACCAAGAAAAAGGAAAATCTCAACTCAAAGGAGAAAATGTGATCAACGGACGCCAACACGGAGAAGACAGAGATTTTGCAATTTTCTAATGTTTTTCGAGCAGCTGTCATAAAAATGCTGCAACAGGCAATTATGAACACTCAAGAAGGAAATTGAAAAATAGCCTATCTCAACAATAAAACAGGTGACACAAAGAAGAACCAAATTAAAATTTTAGAATTGAAAAACACAATAGATAAAACATTTTAAAAACTCACTGGATGGGTTTCATGGCAGAATTGAAATAAGGAAAGACTCAGTGAACTTGAAGATAGGCTAAAAGAAATCATCTAATCTGAACAACAGAGAGGAAATTGATTGAAATCGAATAAACTGAGCCCCAGGGACTCGTGATGCAGTAACAAGAGATCTAACATTCATGTCCTCGGAGACGCACAGTAGAGCAGAGAGAATATGGAGCTCAAAAAATACTTTAACAATGGCTGAAAACTTCCCAAATTTGACAACAGACATAAACTTACAGATTCAACAGTACGTGTGTGAATGTAAGTTTTTGTTTCTCTGGGATAAATACCCAGGGGTACACTTACTGGGTTGCATGGTAAATGTATGTTTAGCTTTGTAAGTTGCCAAACTTCTACAGAGTTGTGGTACCATCCTACACGTCCACCAGCACCGTGTGAGAAAAATCTAGTTACTCGACATCCTCACCAGCTTCGTACAGGGGATTCTGATTTTTCACAGTAGTTATGATCTGCAGCATCACAAGGGCCGCTCAATGAATGGATGCTGGATCACTGCTTCTAAGGGAAACACGGGGCTATCTTCCTACGGGCCTCCAGTCACAACATTTTCATCAACGGATCAGTGCATTACCTTTTTCAATGTATCTTTCTGTTTAAGGACACCCTGTGTAATATGTGAATGTGGACCGATTAACACTGCACGCGTGGCCAACAGCACTATAACTTGTGCTGGAACGAAGCTTATTTAACACACATATTGTCTCCATAAGGCACATCGCAGCCTTCTTGTGTATAGAAGTGCTAGCCAGGAGGCCATTTTAACAGTGAGTTGACCAATAAAAAAGCACAAGAAGGCAAGAAAACGTGGTGCTAAACAGACTGCATAAAGGACACTCATTTACAGTATGAGAGCTGAAACCAGGAGGCAGAGTGTCACCATGCTCAACCTCCACTGTGAACGGTCGCTTTGGGTGACTAAAATTTTTCACCGCTCTGTGCAGACACATGTCCAAATGACTAGGAAAGCACTGAGAGTATTGATTTTGGGGTTACAAATAAATATTGGCCGGTAGACAAATTCACAGATTTGAGAACCTCACTAATTCAGAATCCATGAATAATAAGGACTGATTAAACTACCATCACTTTTCTGGTTTTGACATGATTACCATAGTTATGTAAGATATTATTATTAGAAAAATCCGGTTGAAAGGTACACATAAACTCTACTGTCTTTGTAACTTTCTGTGACTCTTAAACTATTTCAAAATAAGAGGTTATTATAAAGAAGAGGTGGCTAAATATGGTATCTCCAAGCAATAACTATTACAGAGCCACTAAAACGTTACTGATTTATTTTGAACTATCTAGTATAATCCCATTTTATTAAAATACAGGCACGGATCTCATGTATAAAATGTTAAGTGAAAGGAGGATGGGTGGCTTTAAGTTCCTTCTTTACACAATCTTTCTTTGAGACAAGTTCACTAATATATTTAATCTCCAACTGATCTCCCTTCAGATATTCCCTTGGTTTACCTAGTCATTCTAACTTAAACTGAGTTATTATTCCATTGCAGGGAGGACAATCCAGGTAGCTAGAAATGACATTCTGTTTGACTGTTAAAACTCTCCAAGATGACCACTTTCAACTCGATCTCTCAAATATAAGTCTCACCAACCTAGAGATGTCATGCGTCAGAAGGTTTGGAAAGAGATGTGTGTAGCCATCAGAGTTCATCTATTATCTTTCCATCTGATCCCTCACATTCTAGATTTTGACGCAAGCCCGAAACATCTTTGGTTCCAGGGTACGGAAATCACTAGAGAGAAAAAGGGAACTGATATTTATTGAACATCCTGTATGAGTAAGGCGCAACGTTGTAGCTCACCAGTATTTTCCAGATGAAAAGACTGAGTCTTAGAAAGAATGAAAAGCCACCCTGAAGACACAGAAAGTGTCAGAGCTAAGATTCACACCTTCTGTCATGTTCCTACCTAGTCTTTCTTAGAGGTTTGCACTTTGCGAGAAAATGTTAGTAAAGAGTAATGTCAGGAACCTCAAGTCATTCTCAAGGCCTTAAAGCTGGAGCAACCCGCCTCCCCCCAGAGAAGGCACTGTAAAAATAAAGTCACATCAGGGTGGCGATAATAGAAGTCAAAAGGAGAGAGACTTGGAGCCTAATGCTATAATTAATTTTGTAATTACATAAGACTGTCCAGAACGGGGAATGTGAGTTCTTAGAAAGTAAATACATTTAAATGAGAATTACTTAACTAAAAATTTGATAAGATACTAATTGGCTTTAGTAAAAAGACATTATGTGAGGTATAGTCAGCAAGACTGCTGAAATGAGAAAGTACGTGTCTTTGAGTTTAATGGAACGTCATCCCAACTGCTGAGACCCTGGCTCGGCAGAAAATCGGAGCCAACAGGATGCAATTAGCTAAAAGGAGGTTGTTTTTCACAGGCTAAGAGGAGGATCAAGTAGGGCCTGGGGGAAAATCTCTTCTGGTATTGCAGCTATGCAAGTGATGACCACCTGCTTTCTGATGTGAACATCAAACATAAGATTTCCTTGGCCAGTCGAACATTTCTTCCGGTTAGAGAAAGGTATCCCCTCAAGCTGGCCCACTGCTCCAAGCACCGGTCCAGAGAAGCAATAACAAAATAAAGGCATGGGAGAAAAAGAGGCATATTTTCATTTTATCTCCTATGAAGCCTTGAAGCCATATTTATTTTTCAATAAGTATCTTCATTCTACTTTCGCAAAATCTTTTCCTAACAAAGGAGAATTCCCTTTATCTTTTTATCTGAAAAGTTCCCCTCAAAAAGATAGTAAGTACTGTGCTCTCATGGCTGGAGAAGTTTTCATCTGCACTTGAGAAAAATGAGGAACGGTTCTCGGAGGAACTGTTCTATAGATGATGCCTCTTAGCTTACTCGGTTCATACTATTCCTCCAGTCTTCTGTTTCCTTGTTCATCTTTTGTGTAGTTGTTCTATCCATCACTGAAAGTAGAATATTGAAATCTCTAACTATCGTTATTGAATAATATGGTATATTTCGTCCTTCAGTTTTTGCTTCATATATTTTGGGACTGTGCTGTTAGGTACACCTGTCTCCTCTTGACACATTTTCTATCATAATGGACACTGTTGTGAGTTAAATGTAGATACAGCAATATTCTAAACGAATTTTGTATGTAATTGTCTTTACAAAAGTAAGTTAATAACCGATGTTCTAGATCAGGGGCCTGAAAACTTTTTCAGTAGAGGACGCAATAATATTTTAGGTTCTGCAAGCCATATGGCCTCTGTCACAACTACTCAACTCGACAGCTGTGGTGACGAAACAGCTATAGATAATGTGAAAGCAAGTAAGTGTGATTATGTTCCAGCAAAACTTTATTTACAAAAATAGGCAGTGGGCTGGACCACATTTAGTACCCCCTGGTCTAGATAAATGGTTTTTGGCAGTGTGATTTATTACTCGGGTTCTTTTATCAATATCATTCTTTGTGTTCTTTTGGGCTATTTCCTCTGCATAATTCCAGCAAGTAGTTTGACTCTGTGAACTTTGCTGAATTACAAAGATTCTAATCTACCAATTTGTGATGAATTTATTTACGAGAACAATTCTTCCTTCTACAATGCCTCCAGTTCTAAAACATGGATGTGAAAATACATTTCCACTTTTGTTACCAGCCATGTCTACATTACTGGAAACTTGCATATTGACATCTGACATATAATGAATCTGAGAAAACATAACATTCTCATTTCAAACCAAAACATCCTCATGTGTCGCTCTGAATGAGTCGCATCTGTTTTCTGAACAAATCCCTGCAAATCAATTACAAAAGAGCATCCTAAGACGCATCATATTTAGCTGAGAATGCATAAAACTATGTGTTAGAAAATATCTGGCAAGTATTGGGCCTTCAAGATTCCAAGAATACTCCTGAGGTTTCAGAGGTGCAAGGTGGGGAAATTGTGCCCATTCCAAACATACATGTGTGACAACAGGAAAATTGAGTGCTAATTGATTACTTGCTGTTCAGTGGTATGAAGCAGTCTGTAGCAGAGTCCAAATGAATAAATAATCAAATTCCAGTTATAAAGTAATGGAATGATAGATTGCTCAGGAAGGTTCTGTTACCAAGCCATGTTAGTCAGAGCTGCAAGAATACCTTTATGCTTTGGGAGGAAACAGGAGACGTGGAAGCAAGGCATTTATCACTGTGTGATTATCCCATGACATATTTCTTCTACAAATGTTGATCTGCTGCCAGAAATTTCCTCAACCAGAGGAGGTGGAGGGAAAGGTTATCTTGGTCTGACAGATTTGGAAATGATGGCCCAGAGTGGCTTAGTGACACACTGGTAAGCTTGTTCATTTCAACTCTGGATCCCCTCTTGGGACAAAACCTGGCAGCTTCCCAAGCTGCCTGCCTTCCACTGTGTTACAGCAACATGTATTTATCTGGCTTTGGCTGTGCCTGGTGAGGAGGACAAAGAGAATAATAGCAGCTACCAGTTTTTTAAAATCTGCTGCCAGGCCCTGTGTTAAGGGTTTGACATACGTTATCTCATATTTTCCCCATAAATAATGCTGCATAGTGATTAAAACGATCCCCACTTTACAGATGAAGAAACTGAGGCTATGAACAGTTAAAGGACGTGACCATGTTGAACCTTCTTCTCTGATTCCAAAACTCTTTGAAAACTTTCTGCAGTTTCCTTAGCTAACACAATCGTTTTGGTCTTCCTGGCAGTATTATTTTGTGCCAGAAGATAATGATGTCGTTCCCTGAAATCAGAAGAGTCTCCAACACCCTACGCAAAAATAAACTCAAAATGGATTAAAGACCTAAATGTAAGGCTGGATACTATAAAACGCTTAGAGGAAAACACAGGCAGAACGCTCTCCGACATAAATAGCAGCAAGATCTTTTTTTTTTGGTACACGGGCCTCTCACTGTTGCGGCCTCTCCTGTTGCGGAGCACAGGCTCTGGACGCGCAGGCTCAGCGGCCATGGCTCACGGGCCCAGCCTCTCCGCGGCACGTGGGATCTTCCCGGACCGGGGCACGAACCCATGTCCCCTGCATCGGCAGGCGGACTCTCAACCACTGTGCCACCAGGGAAGCCCACAAGATCTTTTTTGATCCACCTCCAAGAGTAATGAAAATAAAAACAAAAATAAACAAATGGGACTTAATTAAACTTAAAAGTTTTTGCACAGCAAAGAAAACCATCAACAAAATGAAAAGAAAACCCACAGAATTGAAGAAGATATTTGCAAATGAAGCAATTGACAAGGGATGAACTGCCAAAATATACAGACGGCTCATGCAGCTCAATGTCAGTAAAACAAAAAACCCAATCAAAAAATGGGCAGAAAATCTAAAGAGACATTTCTCTAAAGAAGATATACAGATGGCTAAAAAGCACATGAAAAGATGCTCAACATCACTAATTATCAGAGAAATGCAAATCAAAACTACAATGAGGTATCATCTCACACTCGTCAGAATGGCCATTATCAAAAAAATCTATAAGCAATAAGTGCTGGAGAGAGTGGAGAAAAGGGAACTCTCCTACACTGTTGGTGGGAACGTAAATTGGTACAGTCACTATGGAGAACAGTATGGAGATTCCTTAAAAAACTAAAAAATAGAGCTACCATACAATCCAGCAATCCACTCCTGGGCATATACCTGGAGAAAACCATAATTCGAAAGGATACATGAACCCCAATGTTCATTGCAGCACTACTTACAATAGCCAGGTCATGGAAGTAAGCTAAATGCCCCTCAACAGAGAAATGGATAAAGAAGATGTGATACATATATACAATGGAATATTACTCAGCCATAAAAAAGAACAAAATAATGTCATTTGCAGCGACATGAATGGACCTAGAGATTGTCACAGAGTGAAGTAAGTCAGAGAAAGATAAATATCATATGATATCACTTATATATGGAATCTAAAGAAATGGTACAAATGAACCTATTTACAAAACAGAAGTTGAGTCACATTTGTAGAAAACAAACTTGTCGTTACCAGGGGGGAAAGGGGGGGAGGGATAAGTTAGGAGGTTTGGATTGACATATACACACTACTATATATAGAACAGATAACTAATAAGAACCTACTGAATAGCACAGGGAACTCTATTCAATATTCAATAGCTGCCTATTATTTTGTTCTCTTTTCCCAGAGTGTTGAATAGAGCTCAGAGTATTGAATATTCTATATGGGAAGAGAATCTAAAGAGAGTGGATATATGTGTATGTATAACTGACTCACTTCGCTGTACAGCAGAAACTAACACAACATTGTAAATCAACTATACTCCAAAAAAAAATATTAAGGGACTTCCCAGGTGGCACAGTGGTTAAGAATCCACCTGCCAATGCAGGGGACATGGGTTTGAGCCCTGGTCCGGGAAGATCCCACATGCCATGGAGCAACTAAGCCCGTGCACCACAACTACTGAGCCTGCACTCTAGAGCCTGTGAGCCGCAACTACTGAGCCCATGTGCTGCAACTACTGAAGCCTGTGTGTCTAGAGCCCGTGCTCTGCAACAAGAGAAGCCACCGCAATGAGAAGCCCGTACACTGCAACGAAGAGTAGCCTCCGCTCACCACCACTAGAGAAAGCCTGCATGCAGCAACCAAGACCCAAGGCAGCCAAAAATTTTAAAAAAAATTAATTAAAAAAAAGACAGTGATGTCATTCTTGCTTACTGGTCAGTCTCTTGTGAGCCTGGGTAGCCTATATTAGGCTCTCAGAGCTAAATATATGAGGAAATTAAGTTGATAAAAAATGGTAGACTGTGGCTTCTTATGACCCTCGTGAGTGAAATAGTTCTTAGGGGTCAAGAGCTGCCTAATTTTTGTTCTCTCTTCCCTTGAATACAGACAATAACTGCTGTGGGAGGTTCTCAGAGGCCAAATGCTGTGTAAGCTCAAAAGACCAAGTCATGGTAGGCAGAATTCTGAGATGGCACTCCAGGCCCCAGCTGAGAATCTTGCCCCTGGTACACACACCCTATATAATTTCTTCCCTTTGCGTGTGAAAAAGACCTGTGAATATAATGGGATATCATTCCTGTGATTAGATTATGTGTCAAAACTGAAGACTTTTTACAGATGTAATTAAGGCCCCAAGTCAGTTGGTTTTGAATTAATCAAAGGGAGATTATCCTGTGTGGGCCTGACTTAATCAGGTGAGAGACCTTGAAAGAGACACTGGCCTGTTCTGAAAAGACAGATTCTCCTGCTGGCCTTGAAGAAGCAAGCTGCCATGCTGTGAGAAGTCCACACAACAAGGAACGTCAGGCACTGAGAATGAACCCCAGCAGACATCTATTAAGAGAATAGGGACCTCAGTCCTACAACCACAAGGAACTGAATTCTGGCAACAACCAACTGAAGAATATCCTGAGCTCCAGAAAAGAATGTACCTCTGCCAACAACTGGATGGCAGCTTGGAGAGACCCTGAGCAGAGGACTCAGATAAGCCATGCTGGGACTCCTGACCCACTCAAACTGGGAAATCATAAATGAGGGCTGTTTACAATCACTATGTTTGCATCTTTTTCGATAACGAATACAAAAGCCTTTCTGGAGGAGGGGTGTATTAACCAAGGCTCCCCAGAGAAAGTCCTACAATCTGTGGTATGTAAGCTGGAGAACCAGGAAAGATGGTGGTACAATGTAGTCTGAATCTGAAGGCCCAAGAACCAGGAAGGCTGATATCCCAGGGCAGGAAGAGATAAATGTCTCAGCTCAAACAGAGAGCAAGTTTGCCCTTCCTCCACCTTTTTGTTCTGTTCAGGTCCGTAATGGACTGGATGATGCCCACCCACATTAGTGACGATCATCTTTATCCAGTCTATTGATTCAAGTGCTAAATCTGCCCTGGAAACACCTTCACAGAGGACACGTGGAAATAATATTTTACCAGCTATGTGGCATCCCTGAGCACAGTCATGTTGACACATAAAATTAACCACCACAAATGGCTTTCTCCCTTCTCTCTTGTGCCTCTTCAAACCCATTTTTCAAGCAGCAGCCAGAATGACCTTTCAAAATTGTACAGGAGATCATGTCTCTGTTAAAACTCTTTAATGGCCTCCTGTTAATGAGAGCCAACTCTCAACTCCCACCACAGCTTACAAGAGAGTGTATGACACAGACCTCACAGTGCCATTTCCTCCCTGGGCCTACACTGCAACCTCCCAGGCCTTCCTTTACTTCCTAAAAGGCACCACCAGGTACTTTCCAAAACCAGGGCCTTCACACTGGCTCTTCCCTTCGTCTGAAACACTCTTTACCACACTCTGAACCATTTCATACTCAACAGTCACGTCATTTTTTCATACTTTCCTACTTCCCTGGCTAAATTACAAGCCTTTATTTATAAGTCAGTTATTTTGTCCCAAAGGTATGTAACCATGTTATTTCTTGGTGCATTTTAATTTTTATTGATTTTTTAATTGTTTTGCACTCAGGGAAAAATACCCAGTTTATTACATAAAGATATATTTTATTTATGGACACAGAATCATGTAGTCTGAATTAACAATAATAATAACTTATTGTTGGAACTGTAATGAAATAGCTTATAAATGTCATGTAATTTCATTGAATGTCATTTTACTTACTTAAGACAGAAGCAGGGTTGAACTCAAGTGTGTCTGCCTCTAGAGCGCAATCTCTTAATCACATTTAAAGCTTGGTTAAAGGGGAGTTGTATTTCAAATGATCATCTCATCCTCCTTCCCTTATTAGACCCTGTGTTCCATGAGGGCCAGGCACATGTCTCTTTCATTTTGCACTTAACATCCAGAATACTGAATAGCAGTGGTGTGTAATTCATCAGTGCTCCTCACTGATACTATTGTTTCTCCTCCTCCAAGGACAAGACGGGACAGCTCTATCTCATCCCTGGAATCTATAGGTGGACACGGGGCTTTGGTGCAGTAAATGTCAGACAGTGTAGCAATGATTACTTCTGAGTAGAAGCTTTTAAGGACCAGTGTGTAAGTGTCCACATTTCGCTCTCCCCTAGCAATGCATAATGATTTGGACCTACACTCTGTAAGACAGTAGCCATTGGTTAATTGTGGCCACTGAAATTAAAATAATTAAAATTAAATAAAAGTAAAAATTCAGATCCTCAGTCACATTAGCCACTTTTCAAGTACTCAATTGCCACCTGTGACTAGTGGGTACCATTTTGGGCAGTGCAGATATAGACCATTCCCTTCATCACAGAGAGATCTATTGGGACAGAGCTTCTATACATGCTCGAGACTGTTTCTGACTGAGGAAGCCACGGAGCAGAGCCACCAACTGACTCTAATACACATGTTATATGAGTATGAAATAATCTGCGTTGTTTTCAACAATTTATATTTTGGGCTTGTTTGTTACTGCAGCAAAACCCAGCTTATCCTAACTGATAAATGTAGTCATTAAGTAAGTCCACGCTTAATAATTTGATGATTGCTTTTCTTCTGGGAGTTTCGGGTGAAGAAGAGGGAAGGGAATACTTTTAAGCTAAGTCATCAACATAAGCAAAGGCTTGGATCTGGGAAATTAACAGGATCTCTAGGAGCAGCAGGGTTTATGTCAGGAAGCTTCCGATAAGAGATAGGCCTGGAGAGAAATAGAGAAGGTAAGGATAAGAATCAGTGCACAGAAAATGAGGAGGGGGTAGACCCCACACCCGCATCTAACTCCTAGATCTACTAAGCAGTTATAATTTACTGAGCCTACAACTTGAAGTCCTGTTTGATACTGCTTTGTCCATTTAACTGCTAGAGTATAGACACTATAGTATGTTATCTCTCCAAGCCGTGACATCTTTCTAATTAAGGTACAAAACTACTTTAGAAAGTCAGTATTAATTTGCTGAGGAGAGCGTATATAAAGTCTCCTTTGTACCCAGGAGACTGCCCTTGTCATCCCAGAATTGTGGCTAAAGCCCACAGCTGAAAAAGAATCTGGAAGTATACTATATACTGAAGTCAGAGTGAAGAGAGCAGCTATTCCCCTGAAGCACTTGCTTAAGGGCATCACTGTAAAACTGGCCCCTTTTCTCTACCTCACCTCCACCCCCTTAATAAGACAAGTACAGCAAAAAGAGCTATTGGTGTGGGGAGCGAGGGATAAATTAGGGGTGTAGGATTAACATATACACACTACTCTATAGAAAATAGAGAACCAACATAGACCTCCTGTATAGCACAGAGAACTATACTCAGTATTTTGTAATAACCTACAAGAGGAAAGAATCTGGAAAAAAAAAAAAATCTATGTACGTACAACTGAATCATTTTGCTGCACACCTGAAACTAACACATCATAAACCAACTAAACTTCAATAAGAAAAGCAAAAAAAAAAAAGCAAACCTTAAAACCAAACAACAACAAAAACAAAACAAAACAAAACAGAGCTACTGCCTGTTTTGGTCTGTGTTGGGAGATACTCTCCCTCTTTGGAGTCGAGAGACAGTCCTCCAGGAAAGTCACTTTTAAAGCTTGTGAGTGACGAACTACTTTCTTTGTAGGTCGGGGACAGGTTAGAGACAGAAGATTCTCTCCTAAGGTTGGTGAGATTCAGGTCTGGGGCACACAGAGAAAAGCTGAGAATGAGATTTAAAAACAACCAGGACTGTGCCTCCACACAAATTGCAGAGACCATTGGAATAAGTAGAAAATAGCTCAAACTTGTGGAATTGGGCTTAGATACTAAAGGAGATCTCACTCAACTGGGAAATACTAGAGGCAGTTTTACATATGTTCCTTGAAGGCTACTATTAGGAAAAAAGTTTTCCCTGAAAGTTACCCCAATAACTTGTGAGTCCTCAATAAGCCCATGTGCACTAGGATGATGCTTGAGACACTGCAAGCCCTGATGATCTTCCCAGGCAACGCAGCTGAAAAGATGTTCTAAAAATTGCCTCTTGATGGCTCTTCACTCCCATCCTTTAAGCTCTGAGTGTATGAAACAAAGTTATCATTAAAAGAAAGTATGGGGGGTACAATTTGATCTTCTTAGAGTATTTCTAGTTTTATAATTAATTCATGGATGAGAGAGCCATTATCTGAGAGCATCCAGAAATGTGGAAACTATTCATTTTAGACAAGCACCCCAGGTCCTGTTATAGGTCTTGATTAAAATGAAAACTTACCAAGTTTTATTCCTCACAATATGATAGGCTCACAGGCAATTGAAATCAGCTAGTTCCATTCTTGGGTTTCTAATTCCACGGCTTATAATAATATTTTTTTGGAGTCAAGCATGACATAATGCTAGGACTCCTGGAGCTAGCAAAGATGATAAAGTGTTTTAGCCCCAGCAGGTGCTCTGCAAAATCCTTTATTAAAAAGAGCTGCCACACACAGGATCAGACTGTGATGGACTGTGTGGAAATACGGAGTGACACGCTATGAATTTACAACATTAAATTTTTTCCCCCTAATTAAAGCAGTGGGAATGGCCTCCAAACAGAATCTGACTAGAGCTGGACAAGAATGATTGTATTCCCTAGGACTCCAGAGGAAAGATTTTTTTTTTAGTGATTTTTTAATAAAATTTTAAAACATCAGACATAATAACAGGATCTCTTTCTCTATATATGATACCTAAAGTGAAAAATACACATGTGAAATTATTTTTATTTACGTTTTCATTATAATTCAGAAATTCTGTTTGATCAGAAAACTTATTGCATATAGCATATTGTTAAAACCATAACAAAATTGTACTTTTCACTCAGAGGAAGTATTCTTGACCCAGTGTTTTCACAATGCGAGTGCTTGAATTAAACTATGAGCTGACAGCAAAAGATAACTGACATACTGAATTAAAAGCCTCTCTCTTTTTTTTTTTTTTTTTTTTTTTTCAGTACTTTTTTTTGCAGTACGCGGGCCTCTCACTGTTGTAGCCTCTCCCGTTGCGGAGCACAGGCTCCGGACGCGCAGGCTCAGCAGCCACGGCTCACGGGGCCCAGCCGCTCCGCGGCACGTGGGATCTGCCCGGACCGGGGCGGGAACCCGTGTCCCCTGCATTGGCAGGCGGACTCTCAACCACTGCGCCACCAGGGAAGCCCCAAAAGCCTCTCTTTTATGTTAAACTTTGACTTCTATATCCAGCTTGATATGTGGACATTTTCCTTCTTTTTTATGTGTATAATTAGACTTGGTAATGTAGCTGTCCCACTGACAGAGTAAACTCTTGTAACAGTAAGGGTGGCTGACTTCCAGACATCCAAAGGACTCACAGAGTAATTCAGACTGTGCTGGTGTGTGCATTAGCAGTGACTAAGGAAAGCTCAACAAGCAATATCTACCAACAGCTCCATGATTGCTGGGGACGCTGTTGAAAGACTTGATTTCATCTGCACGTCCTTGCATGGAGGCAAATGAAGGTGTGTTTATGTCTGTGGGAGAAGGCATTTAATGAGCCACTACTATGATGCAAGAATAGATGAATGTATTTTTCAAAGGTTTTGGAAGACACAGAATGGGTGGCCGGGTACCCGTGCCAAGTAGATCGTGTCTGGGACAAAGAATTACTCAGAAACAATAACTTTACCTAAATGAAGAACAGACTTTGCGGGTAAACAAGATCACCTCCCCGCAAATTGTTAGTTAACCTCCTGATTGTCACTCAGGTTTTTCCCAAATGGATCCATTTGGGGACACCTGAGTGTTTCCTTCATCCAGCAGATTTATAGCTTTTTCCCTTTCCTTCAGAACTCTGACATGAAGAGGAAAACACACACTCTTACGCATTTCCACCCACCCCAAACACACACAGGAAATTTTAATTTCTCACTGTTCCTTAAATACATCTGTATTTCTCATCATGATCAATCTTTTATTTTAATGACCTTTCTCTACTAAGATGAACACCATCATTATTAATAGCATGGATTTCAGAGCCAGGCGTCTCCATGGTTTCCTAGGTAGATGATCTTGGGCGAGTTATGTAACTAAGTCTCTTTTGCAAAAGTGGGATGTTAATAGTAACTATCCTCAAAGAGCTGTTCTGAAGACGAAGTGAATTTAGGCAGGTATACCTAGCACAGGGGATGTGCTTGCTAAATGTTAGCGCTGAGTATTTACCATCATTCTAGCTGTCATCAATAAACTGAGAGCTGAAATCACTCAAGCTAATAAAAAATTACATAAGCAGAATGCTGAAATTGGTAATTATAAAACTAGTTCAGGAAAACAAGGAGAGGCCTCTGACTTTATTTTTATGCTCCTCTTTTCAACACTCTTATCATTAGGGATGGGTGATGTCAGAAAGAGAGGGCAAGAAAAATGGCAAGAGAGGAAGGGTGGAAAAGGTGAAAAAGTGAGAAGACATGGAGAAGAAATCCCAGAAGGTAGGCAGGGAATAAGAAAAAAGAAGCGGAGGTCCGTAATTCTTAGACTCCATTTTGATGTTTTCCCCAAACTTGCAGCTTCTCTGACTGTTGTTCCACTGCTCAGACGCTTTTGAAATCTTCTCCAAATACTTTCCATACGCTATGATGTTAAGGTGTTACTCTCAGACCTGAAATATCCTTCTTGCTACCAAAACTCCATCTACCCACCAGTCTATTCTCTCCAAACCACTGTGACTTCTGAGTCCACGCTCCATGGATGGCAAATAGAGTGCATCTCAGACAGCTTCTCCCATTGAGTGGTTACAGCCACTTGCATTGCTACGCTGGACTCAGATTTCTGAGTCCATGTCTGGGTACAGCAGGCAAGAGTGCTCTGACATGTTATGTCTGCCTCAAGCATGGGAGTGGGGAGTAGAGGCGAGACTGTCATGTATTACTGTCCCTCTTGTGACTTTTACCATCCATTATCATCACCTTAATTGGTTATAAATCCCATCCTGCCTCGAGATCACTCCTGGGTAAGATCATTTCACCTATCCCCCAAACTTTCAGAGGAATTCACAGAAGTTTTTTTCTCCCCTGTATGAACAGTTCCACAGGAATGCTTTGCATGCTGTAAATATTTGGTAATTATATGCTGAGTGATGGACACCCAGGAGCAGAGATTAAGGAAGACATATATACCCTGTACATGGAAAGAAACATGCGGCTGCCACCTTCTGCAGAATTAGTTCCTGGAACACAGACTTACTGACTCTGAAGAGCTCAGTATTATTCTCTCTGTCCTGCAAGCCACTGGGAATGGCAGGCTGCACACAGTAGACCTCTTGAAAGGGAAGTCACAGCCACTCGTCTCCAGAGGAACCACACTGAAAGGGTATTCAAAAGCCAGGCTGACAAGAGCTGAGGCTTCGCAAGAATCACAGCTACCCTGGAAAGCAAGCGACTACTCACAGCGGTGCCACCTAACTCTCCTTATTCCCCACTGCTTCTCTTATTGGGCTCACTGAAAAACCACAGGGAACCAACATGGTAGGGGAATGCTGTCAGCAACTCAAAATAACTGTGGCAACTTTCAGGCTGCCTGGATATAGATGAGAGAGATAGGCTCTATGTTTGGGTTCAAAGAGTGATGAGAGAGAGAGAGAGAGCGAGTGCGTGTGTGTGCGCGCGCGCGTGTGTGTGTGTGTACCACTGAAGGTACAGATGGGACCAGCTCAGCCACCTCAATTTCTCAGGACTCTTGCCAATTTAGATCAAGCCAGAGAGGTATGCACCATCAAATATGTATCTGAGATGTTGCTTGGGTAGCTCTGACAAGGGCTAATAGCTAGAGAAATATGGATGGCCACACTTAAAGGATATGAAGGGGATTTAAATTCTTCAGACCAGATAAGGGTTTCTCATCCTTGGCACTACTGGCAGTTTTGGACAATTCTTTGTTAGCGTGAGGGCTGGCTGGTGCATTGTGGAACATTGAACAGTATCTCTGGCCTCTCTACCCGCTGGAGGCCAGTAGTACCCATCCCTTAGTTGTGATAACCACAAGTATCTCCAGATGTTGCCAAATGTTCCCTGGGGGAGAAAAATCACCCCTGTTGGGAAAAAGTGGATCAATTGTTTTCTTTTAGTTACCCAACAGTTCGAGAGACATCAAATCAACACAGGATCCCTTGGTGATAGTTTCATAAATTATATACATGTACCTTGCATTTTATCACTCAGGACTGCCTTCAGGGAAATTTCTATCTGTCCCAAGCAGCTATTGTGTTAAAAATGTCTTTAATGTATTAAATACTTGCACAGAACATAGCATCTTAATTTTGAAGTATTATCAGCCTATATTAGTCAGAGCATTTTCATGCAGATAGAAATATATAACCAAAACAAAGAAGTTATAACCATAAATCATGGCAAAGCTGGCATTATAACTAAATTGGAAATGAGTTTACAAAATAAATGAAAACACATAAACATATTATAGAATAAGTGTGTCCCTTACTGCATTCTTTTTGGGATTGTTATAAATTGGAAAGAAAAGAGAAATGCGGACAGTGGGAGTTAGATTACAACACATTCCACCTGTCAAAATACACTAACACAAATAGATCTATGAGCAGGTGTAGCTAACTGCTGTTATCATTAATCTGGATTTATAAACATCTTGACTTTCTAATGAAAAGGTGAAGAAAAATAAATGAAACCCTCATCAGTTGTAATTGAATGACAAAGCAAAGTTAAGGTCACACTGTACCACTAGCTTTCAATCAAAATCTCTATACCTTTCATTATTAGACATTCCTTCTATTTGTTTAAGAGTTGGCTGCTATTAATTAACTTAGTAGATAAACATGATGTGAAAAGAGCACAAAGAGAGACATATGACTTTAAGGAAGCTTTCTAGTTCTGATATATTTTCTTCAGTACAAAACCAAGTATTTAGTCAAATTGTTTTTGCCCAGTAAACTGACTGTTAATTTAGCAGATTCAAGGCTTGAATGAAGGTTGATTCAAGTATAGTTCTTATCACTTAGAAAAAAGAAAAAGAAAAACACACAAAGTCACCTGGACATTATACTGAGATTGGATAATTTAACTGGGTAAGTAGCAATTCTATCAATTTCAATCATTACATTGTTCTTGGCCATTCTAAAATCAAGGACATTTTTTATCTAAGTTAAATTTTTTTCTTAAACTCCCAACACTCCTCTTGTGCTCACACTTGAAGTCTTTAGTTCTTTTTCATTGTAAGGGAAAAGCTTCCTACTTTACCTGATGAGGTACTTGGTATTTTGCTTGATAACCAGGCATCAGCAAGAGAAGAAAATAATCCCCGCAACACACTGGTAATCTGTTTATGCTTTTATTATGAAAGAGCATCCCTTGTTTGCTGAAGTAACTCCCCTTCCTCCATTCCAAGTACCAGCGTGTGAAACTGGTACTGGTGACCTTTGCTCTGTTTACAAAAATGCAACTGGCTAGTCCAATTCAACTGCTAACGTGCTTGTGAAAATGCATTTTATTTTGCTGACTGATGTTAATGTCTTCCATGAGTCTTTGCACATGATCAAATGACTGGAGTTAAAAACCGAAAGCATCCCTCCAGACTCAGCTCAAAAATACTGTTTCTACAAACCACCAAAGGAAGTGAGCTCATCCTTCCTCCCTCCTGTAGTATTTTGAATACAACTCCTGTTAGCATTTAGCCCACGGTACTAGGACTATTTATCTTCATGTCTTTCTCCCCTAACAGGCTGTCAACTACTTGAGAGCAATGAATATATCTTATTCATTGGGGTATCTCTCAGAGATTTCCTAAGAGTGAGCATGATTGTAGTAACTTGTCTAGTGCCCATCTTCCCTGCTAGACTGTTACAAGGTAGCAGACATCGATATTAATAACTTATAACCTACATGGTACTTAAAATTTGCTAGGTGGTGTGCAAAATGTGTTGTTACAATTAATTATATTCTATTTAATAAAACAACATATGAGGTAAATACAACTATAAGCTTCATGTTATTATTGAGAAACCTGGACCAGAGAAATTAAGTCACTTGCCTAAAGTAATCCAGCTACTAAGTGACAGGGCTAAGATTTGAACCCATGCAGTCTGGCTCCAGAGACAATTATGCTTCATCATTACATTATCCTGCCTATGAGGGCCCTCAACAATATCTGGTAAATGAATACAAGAAGGGAAAACAAAAGAAATACAATGAAGGAATGAAGAAAGAAGTATGTGAACAGGAATCACAGAGTCATTAATGTTTGTTGAGTAACAGGAGTAGAATTTCCACTGCAAGAAAAAACATGTCATAAGTAATATTTAATGGAACCATAAAAGACCCAGAATTGCCAAATCCTGAGGAAAAAGAAAAAGCAGGAGGCATAACCCTCCCAGACTTCAGACAATACTACAAAGCTACAGTAATCAAAACAGCATGTAAAAAACAAACAAACAAAAAACCCAACGTGGTATTGGCACAAAAACAACAAAACAAAAACAAAAAAAGACATAAGGATCAATGGAATAGAACAGAGAGCCTAGAAATAAACCCACATGTGTACAGTCAATTAATCTTTGACAAAGGAGGCAAGAATACACAAAGGAAAAAAGGTAGTTTCTTCAGCAAATGGTGTTGGCAAAGTTGGACAGCCACGTGTAAATCAGTGAAGTTAGAATACATACTCACACCATACACAAAAATAAACTCAAAATGGCTTCAATACTTAAATATAAGACATGACACCATAAAACTCCTAGAAGTGAACATAGGCAAAACATTATCTGATATAAATCGTACCGATGTTTTCTTAGGTCATTCTCCCAAGGCAATAGAAATAAAAGCAAAAGTAAACAAATGGGGTCTAATCAAACTTACAAGCTTTTGTACAGCAAAGGAAACTATAAACAAAATGGAAAGACAACTTATGGACTGGGAAAAAATATTTGCAAATGATGTGACTGACAAGGACTTAATTTCCCAAATATACAAACAGCTCATACAAGTCAACAAAAACCCCCCAACAACCCAATCAAAAAATGGGCAGAAGACCTAAATAGACATTTTTCCAAAGAAGACAGATGGCCAAATAGGCACATGAAAAGATGCTCAACATCTCTAATTATTAGAGAAATGCAAATCAAAACTACAGCAAGGTGTCACCTCACACCAATCAGAATGGCCATCATCAGAAAGTCCACAAATAATAAATGCTGGAGAGGCTGTGGAGGAAAAGGAGCCCTCCTACACTACTGGTGGGAATATAAATAGGTGCAGCTACTAGGGAAAACAGTATGGAGGCTCCTTAAAAAACTAAAAATAGAGTTGCCATATTGTCCCACAATCCCATTCCTGGGCATATATCTCAACAAAACTATAATTCAAAAAGATACATGCACCCCTATGTTCACAGCAGCACTATTCACAATAGCCAAGACATGGAAACGACCTAAATGTCCATTAACAGATGAATAGATAAACAAGATGTGGTACATGTATATGATGGAATACTACTCAGCCATAAAAAGAATGAAGTAATGCCATTTGCAGTGACATGGATGTAAACAGAGATTATACTAAGTGAAGTAAGTCAGAAAGAGGAAGACAAATCCCATATGATATCACTTATATGTGGCATCTGAAATATGACACAAATGATCTTATTTATGAAACAGACTCACAGACATAGAAAAAGCCTTGTAGAAAAGATCAAGCTCAAAGATACAGAGAACAGTTTGGTGGTTGCCAGGGGGGGGGGGGGTGGGGGAGGGATGGATTGGGAGTTTGGGATTAGCAGATGCAAACTATTATACAAAGAATGAAAAAACAACAAGATCCTACTGTGTAGCACAGGGAAGTATATTAAATATCCTGTGATAAACCAAAATGGAAAAGAATATGAAAAAATATATATTTATATATATATATACAACTGAATCACTTTGCTGTACAGCAGAAATTAACACAACACTGTAAATTAACCATACTTCAATAAAATAAATTAAAAATATTTTTAAAAGTTTCTTTATGCTATACTATAAATATAGTATCTCTAAATGATAAAATATTGAATTATTAAAAATGATAATTTCGAAGAATTTCGTATGGTATGCAAAACTTCCTGTTCTATAAAGCTGAGTGAAAAAGAATATATAACAGTATATATCAATTCCATCCAAAAGAATTATAAGAGACACAGATATGAGTCACATAAATAATTGTCAATGCCTGGAAGCCATGCTTAATAAAAGAGTAAAGAAACAAAAAGAGAGAACTTAATTTTCATAATCTATTTTATTTAACCCATATAGCCAAAATACTATTCAACACATGATCAACATAAAAATTATAGATGAGATATTTTACACTCTTATTTTTCTTTATAATAAAACTTGCAAATCTGGAGTATATCTCCCACTTACAGCACATCTCAGAAAAGACTATCCACATTTCAGATGCTCAACAGCAACATGTGGCTTGTGGCAAACCTACTCGGTAGTGCAGGTACAATAGCACACACAGTCAGTCTCACACCAGTCAGATAGTACACAGTCAGTCTCACACCAGTCAGAATGGCCACCATCAAAAATCTACAAACAATAAATGCTGGAGAGGGTGTGGAGAAAAGGGAACCCTCTTGCACTGTTGGTCGGAATGTAAATTAATACAACCACTATGGAGAACAGTATGGAGGTTACTTAAAAAACTCAAAATAGAACTACCATATGACCCAGCAATCCCACTACTGGGCATATACCCTGAGAAAACCATAATTCGACAAGAGACCTGTACCACAATGTTCACTGCAGCACTATTTACAATAGCCAGGACGTGGAAGCAACCTAAGTGTCCATCAACAGGTGAATGGATAAAGAAGACGTGGCACATATATACAATGGAATATTACTCAGCCATAAAGAGAAATGAAACTGAGTTATTTGTAGTGAGGTGGATGGATCTAGAGTCTGTCATATAGAGTGAAGTAAGTCAGAAAGAGAAAAACAAATACCATATGCTAAAGCATATATATGGAATCTAAAAATAAAAATAAAAATTCTGATGAACCTGGGGCGGGACAAGAATAAAGATGGAGACATAGAGAATGGACCCGAGGACACGCGGAGCAGCTGCATAGCACAGGGAGATCAGCACTGTGCTTTGTGACCACCTTGAGGGGTGGGATAGGGAGGGTGGAGGGAGGCACAAGAGGGAGGAGATATATGTATACATATAGCTGATTCACTTTGTTATACAGCAGAAACTAACACAACATTGTAAAGCAACTATACTGCAATAAAGATGTTAAAAAAAAAACCTACACATACACACACAGTCAGTGGCCAGACCAGCTGTGTATCTAAATACATTAAAAAACCTGGTGGCAGGAAATGCACTATTATATTCAATGCAGTTTTCTTTAGGATGAAGACATATAGACATTTTCTCTTCATTCTTTTAAAAAATGTTCAAGAGTTATTAAGTTTAGAATCAAGAAAACACAGTTTCATGTATGGTCTCTCAGGAAATACAAATATTACTTTTTCCCAAAAATGTAAAATAAAAATGTGAGACACAGAAGACTGAATTCAACCTAATTGTCCTGAAACTAGCACAATCATCAAGGTTCTGACAGAATATGAGAAGATGGGAATGAAAGGGCCACAAATGCCTTTGAGACAATGGCCCTCCAAAGTGGAAAAACTACAAGGGATCCAACTGCTGGTAACAGAAGGCTAGCTTTTCTAGACAAATCCTACTATAAAAAACAACCAAAAATGCAGGATAAATTATAAAATAAATTTCTTAAAATAACAAAGAGAAACAGAAGAGTAAGAAATTAGCTGGCAAAAACTGAAAGGAAACCTGAGAAGGCAGAGAATTACGCAGATAACAGAAACAATGCCCTTCAACTCTGAAAAGCTCTCAGGAGAATGCAGAGCCCAAGGAACTGGTGATTCTAACAGGAGACTCTCTCCACAATAATCTGCAGCTCTAAAGGGCTGCACAGTTAGGGAAAAGGTAGAGTGGATATTAAATAATACCCAAATATGTAGAAGGAAGAGGGTAATTAAGAGAAAGACACCAATGATACAGGAAACTGGGAATTCCCTTGTGGTCCAGTGGTTAGGACTCCACGCTTTCACTGCCAAGGGCCTGGGGTTCGATCCCTGGTCAGGGAACTAAGATCCCACAAGCCGCATGGATCGGCCAAAAAATAAACAAACAAATAAAGACTATGTTTAAGAAAAAAACCCCAAATCCCCCAAAACACAACAAAACAAAAACCAAAAAAAACCCCCCATTAAACAAACAAAAAACCCAACCAAACAAAAACAAATGATCAGGAAACCAAAAAATAATACAGAAAACTAATATCATCAAAAGCCTATCTTTGGAGTGGAGCCACCATTAAAATCCAAAAGGAAGGGTTTCAGAGAGCTTTCAGGTTGGTGAAGCAGAATGCCTCCACGTGCCACCATGCTGGGCTCCAAACTCCAAGAGGACTGAAGTTCCTTTGTTCTCAACCTCACCCAATGAATCTCTTCATCTGGCTGTTGGCTCCTGTGCTTTAATATACTTGGTAATAAACCACTCAACTGCCATGTGGCTGACAGGGTCTTGGAGCTCCAACCTGGTGTCAGGCCTGAGCCTCTGAGGTGGGAGAGCCGAGTTCAGGACTTTGGACCACCAAAGACCTCCCAGCCCCACGTAATACCAGTCAGTGAGAGCTCTCCCAGAGATCTCCATCTCAACACCAAGACCCAGTTCCACCCAAAGGCCAGCAAGCTCCAGTGCTTGACACCCCATGCCAAAGAACTAGCAAGACAGGAACACAACCCCACCCATTAGCAGAGAGGCTGCCTAAAATCATAAGCTAACAGACATGCCAAAACACACCACTGGATGCAGCCCTGCCCACCAGAAAGACAAGATCCAGCCTCATCCACCAGAACACAGGTACCAGTCCCTTCCACAAGCCACTGAACCAACGATACCCACTAGGAGCAGACACTGAAAACAACAGGAACTATGAACCCATAGCCTGCTAAAAGGAGACCCCAAACACAGTAAGTTAAGCAAAACGGAAAGACACAGAAATATGCAGCAGATGAAGCAGCAAGGTAAAAACCCACCAGTCCAAACAAATGAAGAGGAAATAGGCAGTCTACCTGAAAAAGAATTCAGAGTAATGATAGTAAAGATGCTCCAAAATCTTGGAAATAGAATAGAGAAAATACAAGAAACATTTAACAAGGACCTAAAAGAACTAAAGAGCAAACAAACAATGATGAACAACACAATACATGAAATTAAAAACTCTCTGGAAGGAATCAATAGCAGAATAACTGAGGCAGAAGAACGGATAAGTGACCTGGAAGATAAAATACTGAAAATAACTACCAAAGAGCAGAATAAAGAAAAAAGAATGAAGAGAATTGGGGACAGTCTCAGAGGCCTCTGAGACAACACTAAACTCACCAACATATGAAATATAGGGGTCCCAGAAGGAGAAGAGAAAAAGGGTCTCAGAAAATATTTGAAGAGATTATAGTTGACAACTTCCCTAATATGGGAAAGGAAATAGTCAATGAAGTCCAAGAAGCACAGAGTCCATACAGGATAAATCCAAGGAGAAAAACACCCAGACACATATTACTCAAACTATCAAAAATTAAATACAAAGAAAAAATATTAAAAGCAGCACGGGAAAAGCAAAAAATAAGATACAAGGGAATCCTCATAAGGTTAACAGCTGAACTTTTAGCTGAAACTCTGCAAGCCAGAAGGGAGTGGCATGACATATTTAAAGTGATGAAAGAGAAAAACCTACAACCAAGATTACTCTACCCAGCAAGGATCTCATTCAGATTTGACAGAGAAATAACACCTTTACAGACAAGCAAAAGTTAAGAGAATTCAGCACCACCAAACAAGCCTTATAACAAACGCTAAAGGAACATTTCCAGGCAGGAAACACAAGAGAAGGAAAAAACCTACAAAAACAAACCCAAACAAAAAAAATGGTAAAAGAAACATAAATATGAATAATTACCTTAAATGTAATTGGATTAAAAGCTCTAACCAAAACACACAGACTGGCTGACTGGATACAAAAACAAGACCTGTAAATATGCTGTCTACAAGAGACCCACTTCACACCTAGGAACAGATACAGACTGAAAGGGAAGGGATAGAAAAAGATATTCCACGTAAATGGAAATCAAAAGAAAGGTGGAGTAGCAATTCTCATATCAGACAACATAGACTTTAAAATAAAGACTATTACAAGAGACAAAGAAGGACACTACATAACGATAAAGGAATGAATCCAAGAAGAAGATATAACAACTGTAAATATTTATGCACCCAAGAGAGGAGCACTGCAATACGTTAAAGAAAATGCTAACAGTCATAAAAGGGGACATAGACAGTAACACAATCATAGTAGGGCACTTTAACACCCCACTTTCACCAATGGACAGATCATGAAAAATGAAAATAAATAAGGAAACACAACCTTTAAATGACACATTAGACAAGATGGACTTCATTGATATTTATAGGACATTCCATCCAAAAACAACAGAATATGCTTTCTTCTCAAGTGCTCATGGAGCATCCTCCAGGATAGATCATATCTTGGGTCACAAATCAAGCCTTGGTAAATTTAAGAAAACTGAAATTGTATCAAGTACCTTTTCTGACCACAACGCTATGAAACTAGGTATCAATTACAGGAAAAAAACTGTAAAAAATACAAACACATGGAGGTTAACCATATGCTACTAAATAACCAAGAAATAACTGAAGAAGTCAAAGAGGAAATAAAAATAACATCTAGAAACAAATGACAGTGAAAACAGGATGACCCAAAACCTATGGGATGCTGCAAAGTTTATAGCAATACAATCCTAGCTCAAGATACAAGAAACATCTCAAATAAACAACCTAACCTTACACCTAAAGCAATTAGAGAAATAAGAACAAAAAATCCCAACAGTTAGCAGAAGGAAATAAATCGTAAAGATCACATCAGAAATAAATGAAAAAGAAATGAAGGAAACAATAGCAAAGATCAAAAAAACTAAAAGCTGGTTCTTTGAGAAGATAAACAAAGTTGATAACCCACTAGCCAGACTCATCAAGAAAAAAAGGGAGAAGACTCAGATCAACAGAATCAGAAATGAAAAAGGAGAAGTAACAACTGACACTGCAGAAATACAAAGGATCATGAGAGATTACTACAAGCAACTATATGCCAATAAAGTGGCCAACCTGGAAGAAATGGACAAATTCTTAGAAAAGCACAACATTCTGAGACTGACCCAAGAAGAAACAGAAAATATGAATTGACTAATCACAAGCACTGAATTGGAAACTGATTAAAAATCTTCCAACAAACAAAAGCCCAGGACCAGGTGGCTTCACAGGTGAATTCTATCAAATATTTAGAGAAGAGCTAACACCTATCCTTCTCAAACTCTTCCAAAATATAGCAGAGGGAGGAACAGTCCCAAACTCATTCTACGAGGTCACCATCACCCTGATACCAAAACCAGAGAAAGAGGTCACAAAGAAAGAAAAGTACAGGCCAATATCACTTAGATGCAACTTAGACGCAAAAATCCTCCACAATATACCAGCAAACAGAATCCAACAGCACATTAAAAGGATAATATACCATGATCAAGTGGGGTTTATCGC
>NW_006772616.1:37908-41063 GCF_000442215.2 Lipotes vexillifer | reverse complement strand
CAGGAATGCAAGGATTCTTCAATATACACAATTCAATCAATGTGATACACCATATTAACAAACTGAAGGATAAAAACCATATGATCATCTCAATAGATGCAGAAAAAGCTTTCAACAAATTTCAACACCCATTTATGATAAAAACTCTCCAGAAAGTAGGCATAGAGGAAACTTACCTCAACATAATAAAGGCCATATATGACAAACTCACAGCTAACATCATTCTCAAAGATGAAAAACTGAAACCACTTCCTCTAAGATCAGGAACAAGACAAGGTTGCCCACTCTCACTGCTATTATTCAGCATAGTTTTGGAAGTTCTGGTCACAGCAATCAGAGAGGAAAAAGAAATAAAAGGAATCCAAGTCAGAAAAGAAGAAATAAAGCTGTCACTGCTTGCAGATGACATGATACTATACATAGAGAATCCTAATGATGCTACCAGAAAACTACTAGAGCTAATCAATGAATTTGGGAAAGTAGCAGGATACAAAATTAATGCACAGAAATCTCTTGCATTCCTGTACACTAATGATGAAATATCTGAAAGAGAAATTAAGGAAACACTCCCATTTACCAGTGCAACAAAAAGAATAAAATACCTAGGAATAAACCTACCTAAGGAGACAAAAGACTTGTATGCAGAAAATAATAAGATGGATGAAAGAAATTAAACATGCTATAAACAGATGGAGAGATATACCATGTCCTTGGATTGGAAGAATCAACACTGTGAAAATGAATATACTACCCAAAGCAATCTACAGATTCAATGCAATCCCTAACAAACGACCACTGGCATTTTTCACAGAACTAGAACAAAAAATTTCACAATTTGTATGGAAACACAGAAGACCCTGAATAGTCAAAGCAACCTTGAGAAAGAAAACCGGGGCTGGAGGAATGGGGCTCCTGGACTTCAGACTATACTACAAAGCTACAGTAATCAAGACAGTATGGTACTGGCACAAAAACAAAAATACAGATCAACGAACAGGATAGAAAGCCCATAGATAAGCCCACACACTTATGGTCACCTTATTTTTGATCAAGGAGACAAGAATATACAATGGAGAAAAGACAGCCTCTTCAATAAGTGGTGCTGGGAAAGCTGGAAAGTTACACGTAAAAGAATGAAATTAGAATACTCCCTAACACCATACACAATAATAAACTCAAAATGGATTAAGGACCTAAATGTAAGGCCAGACACTATAACTCTCTTAGAGGAAAACATAGGAAGAACACTCTGACAAAAATCACAGCAAGATACTTTTTGACCCACCTCCTAGAGAAATGGAAATAAAAACAAAAATAAACAGATGCAACCTTATGAAATGTAAAAGCTTTTGCACAGCAAAGGAAACCATAAACAAGATGAGAAGACAACCCTCAGAATGGAAGAAAATATTTGCAAACATAGCAACTGACAAAGGATTAATCTCCAAAATTTACAAGCAGCTCATGCTGCTCCATATCAAAAAAACAAACAACCCAATCCAAAAATGCACAGAAGACCTAAACAGACATTTCCCCAAAGAAGATATACAGATTGCCAACAAACACATGAAAGGATGCTCAACATCACTAATCATTAGAGAAACGCAAATCAAAACTACAATGAGGTATCACCTCACACTGGTCAGAATGGCCATCATCAAAAAAATCTACAAACAATAAATGCTGGTGAGGGTGTGGAGAAAAGGGAACCCTCTTGCACTGTTGGTGGGAATGTAAATTGATACAGCCACTATGGAGAACAGTATGGAGGTTACTTAAAAAACTAAAAATAGAACTACCATATGACCCAGCAACCCCACTACTGGTGATATACCCTGAGAAAACCATAATTCAAAAAGAGTCATGTACCACAACGTTCACTGCGCACTATTTACAATAGCCAGGACATGGAAGCAACCTACATGTCCACTGACAGATGAATGGATAAAGAAAATATGGCACATATATACAATGGAATATTACTCAGCCATAAAAAGAAATGAAATTGAGTTATTTATAGTGAGGTGGATGGACCGAGTGTCTATCATACAGAGTGAAGTAAGTCAAAAAGAGAAAAACGAACACCATATGTTAACACATATATAATGGAATCTAAAAAATAAATAAATGGTTCTGAAGAACCTAGGGGCAGGACAGGAATAAAGATGCAGACGTACAGAACGGACTTAAGGACACGGGGAGGGGGAAGGGTAAGCTGGGATGAAGTGAGAGATACCACTGACATACATACACTACCAAATGTAAATTAGGTAGCTAGCTTCCCAGCAGCTACATTGCATGGGGAGATCAACTCAGTGCTTTGTGACCACCTAGAGGAGTGGGATAGCAAGGGTGGGAGGGAGATGCAAGAGGGAGGGATATGGGAATATATGCATACCTATAGCTGCTTCACTTTATTATACAGCAGAAACTAACAAAACATTGTAAAGCAATTATACTCCAATAAAGATGTTAAAAAAATAAATTAAATATATGTAACATAAAAAAACCTAATAACCATTTTCAGTTCATAGGCAGTACAGAAAGAGACCAAATGCTGGATCTGGTCCAAGAGTTGTAGCTTGCTAACCCCTATGCTACTCTATACCTGTTACAATTCTAAGGATCTATAAATAGTAAATCATTCTAGCGATTCTATGAAGTTGGTGCTATTATTACCATCATTTCCATTTTAAAGTTGGGAAAACTGAGGTACACAAATTGCCCAAGGTCACAGAACCAAGTAAATGATGGAGCTGGTATTCATATCTGGGCAGTGTGGCTCCATAAACTGTGTTCTCAACCGCTGCTCTATGCTCTCTATTTTGAAGGACCTAAGAGTATAAAATGTAAAGGAATTGATGCCAATTCAGAAACCTGCTGGTCAACAAAGAAAGGAATTGTCATAGTGACCATCCCCTCTACCTGCAGAGAAAAAAATGTCACCTACCAAGAATCAGACTGGAATTCAACTTCCAGCAGTACTGGATGAGAGAAGACAACAGGACCTTTCTATTTCTGAAGAAAAGCAATGTTAAATAACTTAGAAACTATACATATATTATGGAATCAAGTCTGGGGGTGAAGTAAGTCATGTTCAAGCATGCAAGAATTCAGAAAGCTAAAAAAAAAAAAAAAAAAAAAAACCATACTTT
>NW_006772616.1:23249-37871 GCF_000442215.2 Lipotes vexillifer | reverse complement strand
GAAAAAAAAAAAAAAAAATAAAAAAAAAAAAAAAAAAAAAAAGCCTATCTTTGAATAGAGCAATAAAATTGACAAACCTCTTGCCTGAATGACCCTCAAGAGAGAAAGCACAAATTATCCATAGCAAGAATGAAAGCAAAGACAGCACTACAAACCCTACATTATTAAAGGGATAATAAAGCAATATTGTAAATAACTTCATTTCAATAAATTTGATGACACAGAAAAACTGGAGAAGTTATTTGAAAGATGCAAATTACCAAAGCTCACTTAAGAAATAGATAACCTGAATAGGTTTAAAGGAATTAAAGGAATTCTACACGTTATATTCCAGGTCCAGATAGTATCAGTGGTTAGTGTTATCAAACAATTAATGAAGAAATAAAACCAACCCTACACAGACTTCCTCAGAAAATAAAGGAGTAGTGAATACCTCCCAACTTCTTCAGGTCAGGAATATTGTAATACCCAAACCAGACAAAGATATTAAAAAAGAAAACTACAGTCATACCACTTAAGAGAGAAAACACAAAAATCTTCAACATTATTAAATTAAATGCAGCCATACATAAAAAAGAATCACATATTATGGGCAAGTGGGGTTTATCAGAGGAACTCAAGTTTGGTTTAACATTTGAAAATCATAAAGGCAATCCACTGTATTAGTAGAATAAAGGACAAATGACACACGATCATCTCAATATATGCATAAATTTTGGACAAAATTTAATGCCTATTCATAATTTTAAAAAGTCAACATCCATTCATTATAAAAACTCTAAGAAAACCAGCAACTGAAGCTAATCCTTTCAGTTTGATAAAGGGCAACATGAAAAAGCCTAGCTCTTACGAAACCAATGGATAAAAGAAATCACAAGAGAAATCAGAAAATACTTACATACCAATGAAAATGAACACACAACATATTAAAACTAATGGAATGCAGCAAAGCAGTGCTAAGAGGGAAATTTATAGCTATAAATTCAGACTTTAAAGAAGATCTCAAATCAATAACCTAACTGTACATCTTAAGGAGCCAGAAAAAGAAGAGCAAACTAAATCTGACACAAGCAGATAGAAAGATATACTGTGTTCTTGGACTGGCAGAATAATATTGTTAAAATGACTGTACTACCCAAGGCAATCTACAGATTCAATGCAGTCTCTATCAAAATACCGATGGTATTTTTCACAGAACTAGAACAAATAATTTTAAAATTTGTATGTAAACACAAAGACCCCAAACAGCCAAAACAATTTTGAGAAAGAACACAGCTGGAGGAATCACACACTCTGCCTTCTGAGTATACTACAAAGCTACAGTTATCAAAACAGTATGACACTGGCACAAAAAACATACATAGATCAAGAGAACAAGATAGAGAGTCCAAAAGTAAATCCACACACTTATGGTCAATTAATATACGACAAAGGAAGCAAGAACACGCAATGGAGAGAAGAAAGTCTCTTCGATAACTGCTGCTAAGAAAACTGAACAGCTACATGTAAAAGAATGAAATTAGAATATACTCTAACACCATATACAAAAATAAACTCAAACTGGATTAAAGACTTTAATGTAAGACTGGATACAGTAAAACTCTTAGAGGAAAACATAGGCAGAACACTCTTTGACATCGATTGTAGCAACATTCTTTTTGGATCCATTTCCTAGAGTTATGGAAACAAAAGCAAAAATAAACAAATGGGACCTAGTTAAACTTAAAAGCTTTTGTACAGCAAAGGAAACAATTGACAAAACAAAAAGACAACCTACTGAATGGGGCAAAATATTTGTAAATGATATGACTGATAAGAGGTTAGTATCTAACATATATAAATAGACTCATACAGCTCAACATCAAAGAAACCAACTCAATTAAAAAATGGTAAGGCATGGACATATACCCATATACACTACCAAGCATAAGATAGATAGCTAGTGGGAGGCAGCCGCATAGCACAGGGAGATCAGCTCGGTGCTTTGTGACCACCTGGAGGGGTGGGATAGGGAGGGTAGGAGGGAGGGAGATGCAGGAGGGAGGAGATATGGGAACATATGTATATGTATAAGTGATTCACTTTGTTATAAAGCAGAAACTAACACACCATTGTAAAGCAAGTATACTCCAATAAAGATGTAAAAAAAATAAAAAAATAAAAAATGGGCAGAAGAACTAAATAGACATTTTTCCAAAGAGGAAATGCAGATGGCCAAATCTCACATGAAAAGATACTCAACATCACTAATCATCAGGGATCAACAGAAGAATGGATAAAGAACATGTGGTATACAATGAAACACCACTCAGCCATGAAAAAGAAGGAAATTTTGCCATTTGCTGCAACATGGATGGACTTGGAGGACATTATGCTAAGTGAAATAAGCCAGACAGATAAAGACAAATACTCTATGATGTCACTTATATGTGGAATCTAAAAAATACCACAAATTAGTGAATATAACAAAAAAAGAAGCAGACTCACAGATATAGAGAACAAACTAGTGGTTACCGCTGGGGAAAGGGAATTGGGGAGAGGCTATTTAGGGGTAGGGGATTAAGAGGTATAGACTATTAGGTATAAAATAAGCTACAAGGATATACTGTGTGACATGGGGAGCATAGCCAATATTTTATAGTAACTCTAAATAACCTTTAAAAATTGTGACACTATACTGTACACCTGTAACTTATATAATATTGTACAGCAACTATACTTCAATAAAAAAGAAAAAAAATCTGTAAAATTCCTAGATGTCTATCAATTAGGTAATGGATCATTAAGTTATAGAATATTCATCTAATTAGATTTATGTGAAGTTATTATCAATGTTGAACTAAATCTATATACATCATCAGGGAAATTGTTCCTAAGTTAAAAAAAAAAACAGGTTAACTAGTAGTATGAACACATTTATGAAACATACATTACATATGTGTATAAAATCTAAAAGGGGATATTTCTCAAATATAAGAAATATTTGGAGTTGGGAAAAATAAATATTAACAGCAGCAATTATTTTTATGGCACTGTATTGAGTGTTTCATTTTTCTTTTCTTGTATTTTCTGATTATTTAATAAAATATGTAGCATTCCTAAATATTTTATATAAAATGTATAAAACAGTAAAAAAAAAAAAAAAGGCAGTGAAAGATGATAAAATATCCTAGCAAATCAATTATTGCAGAAAATAGCAACCTTGTAAAATACACTCAGAATTCAAGCAAAGTAGATAAAATTAATAGGAGAAAAGGTTAGAAACAAGAAGAAATACATATGAGGAATCCCTGAAAGACAACAGAATTGATGGAGCAGAATGAATAACAAAGAAAATAACAGCAGGCAGTTTTTCTGTCTTTAAAAAAAAGCCCAAAGAAAAATTAATGAAAAGAACCAAATCGTAGGCTTATCCTATGACATCTTTTGAATTTTACGGATTTAAAAAAGCATCTTACAAATAACGATGAAAAATGTCACTTACAAAGGAACAAAACTCCAGCTGTATGTAGACTCTATAATACTAAAGCTAGAAAATAAGTGAATCACCAACATTTGAGAAAAACACAATTCAAGAAATCTACTTCTGCCTAAATAATTTTTCATCTCTGAAGACAACAGCAAGATGGTCTTAGACATTTAATGGCTCAGAAAGTGTATCACACATATATCTTTCCTTAAAACAATTATGTATATAGAGATTATATATAGATACACATTTAAATTTAGATATATATGTAATATTTACATATATATATGAAACCTTGAAATGAATTACTTGTGGCATAATAGGAACAATTAGCACTGAAACAAAACAGAAATTCTATATAACTAATGTTAATGTGGTCACAAAACAAAACAAAATTAAACAAATCTTGAAAGAGAAAATTTAAAATATTTAAAATATCAATCTAGTAGGCAGTGGGTAAAGAGAAGATATAGAAATATGGTTAAGGACTCATCTACATAGAGCCAGATATTTTCTTCATTTTCAATATTGAAAAATTCATAACAACTGGTTAATTCTTTTTTTTTTTTTAATGTTAAAAGTAACCATTAGTCAGGAGGCAGGGCAGAAGAATGAAGAATTCACATTAGGCCTTTTTTTTAAAAAAAGATTTATTATTTATTTATTTATTTATTTATTTTTGGCTGCATCACGTCTTAGTTGTGGCATGCGGGATCATCGTTGAGGCACATGGGATCTTTCATTGTGGCGGGCGGGCTTCTCTCTGGTTGTGGTGCACGGGTTTTCTCTTCTCTAGTTGTGGTGTGTGGGTTCCAGAGCGCATGGGCTCTGTAGTTTGTGGCACACAGCCTCTCTAGTTGAGGCACGCGAGCTCAGTAGTTGTGGCGCGTGGGCTTAGTTGCCCTGTGGCATGTGGGATCTTAGTTCCCTGACCAGGGATCGAACCTGTGTCCCCTGCATTGGAAGGCAGATTCTTTACCACCGGACAACCAGGGAAGCCCACCACATTAGGCCTTAAGATAAAATGTTCACTGAAGCATTATTTACAATAGCCAAGATATGGAAGCAACCTAAGTGTTCAATGATGGATGAATGGATAACGTGTATATATATAATGGAATATTACTCAGCCATAAAAAAGAATGAACTCTTGCTGTTTGCAACAACATGGATGGATGTAAAGGGTATTATGCTAAGAGAAATAAGTCAGAGAAAGACAAATATCGTATGATCTCGCTTATACATGAAATCTAAAAAACAAAACAAACAAACCGACAAAACAAAATGAAAACAGACTCATGGATATAGAGAACAAATGGGTGGTTGCCAGAGGGAAGTGGGGTGAGGATGGGTGAAATAGGTGAAGGGAATTAAGAGGTACAAGCTGCCAGTTATAAAATAAATAAGTCATAGGGATATAATATACAGTAAAAAGAATACGGTCAATAAAACTGTAATAACTTTGTATGGGGACAGATGGTTATTAGACTTATTGTGGTGATCACTTCATAATGTATTTAGACGTTGTACATGTGAAACATAATACGGTATATCAATTATATTTTAGTCAATAACTCAGCCATTTTCCAGAAGATTTCTAAACTCCTGTGACTATACTATAGATTTAATCTAACCAAATGGAATAATATATTTCTCCTCCCAATAGTAACTAGAATATATTGTACTATAGTTTTTCCAGATTTATTAAATGAGTTGAGAATACAGGGATTTTCACCAATCACAAATGACGGAAATGATCTTAAATACTCAATCATGGTTCCTTAACAGTGAAAGGTCCAATAGGAAAAAAGAAGCAGAAGACAAAGTGTTCTTTGGTTAGCTGATACTGGTTTCTCTTCCGAGGTCAGCTCACATAAAGGGTGTGTCTAGTGTCTCATAACTACAGAAGAATGACATAGAGAACTGTACATTTTAAATAGCAATAAATGAAGAGAATGTCTAGATGGGGCTTGCTATATCAGACTCTTGAGACCAAAGAGCAGGTGTTCTTGAAATGGCTAGGTAAAAATCCCGGGATGAATTTTCAGACAACCCTCCTCAAATTCTAGTGCTTTTCAATGCAACAGCTGTTTCAGGGGAAGTGGCTTCTATCTCTACACATGTGAACTTCTCAGAGAGATTTTTTAAAAATACAGAGAGCTGTATGTTGAGTTCACATAGACGGGATCATCACTTAGGAAAGCATGGCTTATACTTTAAAGAATAAAGATCGTTCCTAACTATAGGAATGACAATTAAGTGCATAAGTAGGCTTATATAAATGAGAAAGGGCATTGATTTTAAGGACCCAAAAAGTTTAGTATTATGGGGACTGCAAGCTCCGAGACCTAGCCAGGGAGATTTGAAAGCCCCACGGGCAGGAATCAGAAAGTTGGTCTCAGTTTTGGTATTGTCACTGGGTGGCCCTGAGAAAGTAAAGTAGCCTTTCTTTCAGGGCCCTGGTTCCCTGAATCCTTGTCACTGTTTGCTTTCCAAAAACCCCCAAAAGGACCACTGAGCACCCATCAGTGCATGGTACTGGATAAGAGCCCAGGGCTTCGGTGTCCAACAACTTTAGTTCAAATTCCCATTTGACCAAAGGGTAGCTGTGAGACCAAGTGCAGCCGCATAATTGATCTCTTTGCTTTTCATTATTCTCATTTACAAAGAGGGCCATAACCCCCATTTTATTGTTACACAGAGTTAGGTGTTCAGTAAGAGTCTCCCTCTCCTTTGTCGGAAGGTAAACACTCTTGAAACAAGAGAACATTACTCATACACGCTTGCTTATTTGTATGCCAGGCACTTATTACCTGCAACAACCCTATTAGAAAGTTTGTAACATTCCCATTTTACTAATCACAAAACAGGCTGGAGGGGACAAGAAACTTGCTCAAACGGTAAACAGAAGCCCAGAACTTCTACTGTATTCCATGTCTAACTTATTCCAGACTTCAACTTTTAGTCACTACCATTTAATGCCTTAATAACTATGTATGTAAGATTTTTGCATACATTACACATTTTACCTAAAAATGACACCATTAAAATAAGTCTCAATTTTCCTTTCCTGATTTTAAATTGAAGCCGCTAGTTCAGGGGCACACAAAGCTGGTTCCCTAGAGAGTTAGAACGATTATAAGCCTCTAAGGAATCAATAAATGAAATTTGCCAAAGAGTCAAATATTACAAAGGTAGTTGCTATTAATTTTTTTTTTTTGGCGGTACGCAGGCCTCTCACTGTTGTGGCCTCTCCCGTTGCGGAGCACAGGCTCCGGACGCGCAGGCTCAGCGGCCATGGCTCACGGGCCCAGCCGCTCCATAGCATGCGGGATCTTCCCGGACCGGGGCACGAACCCGTGTCCCCCGCATCGGCAGGTGGACTCTCAACCACTGTGCCACCAGGGAAGCCCAGTTGCTATTAATTTTTAAATAATTGCTGGATCCTAGTTCCATCAGCAAGAAGCTCCATATATATTCTGCCTAATTTGATGGGGCTGAACTTCAAAAACAGATTAAGTCTTTCTAGTTTTTCACCTCAAAGATAATTAGCTTGAAATACAGGAGATAATAAATTACAAACACTGTTACTTCCAGACATTTCCTTTCACTTGATCCTGGTTTGCCTGATGTCTCCATGCATAAAAAGTAACATTCCATCTGTATGCAAGTCTCTCACAGTTTGTTCAGAAATGCCATTCTTATATTTTAGCCCTTAGACAGTAATTTCGAAGGTTTTATCTCCTCTCATTGGACAGCTATTCAGTGATTGCTTGGAATTTCATGAGTATAAACAGCAAATAAGGAAATGTGGTAAAACTGAGAAATATCATGAGGTCAAAGATGAAGTGAGGGGATTTTTCTTGATAAGCTTGAGAGAAATAGTGCAATTCTCCTTTCGGCATGGAAGCACTAAGTCCTTCTCCTGTGGCTTGGTTATGTCAGCCTGAACTCTCATTGGCCTAGAAGGAACCTCAAGAAGACATATTTGTCTGCCTGTGAGTTTCGAGCCAGATATTACCCAATATACCAGCGCAGACATCTGGGCAGTGCTTGGAAAACTGAAATAAACATTTGTCAGCAAAACCCAAAGTGTGCCCAAAAGGACTACCTTTTTTTTTTTTTTTTTTTGGTATTATCTCATTTCTAGCAAAATCTCTACTTTGAGGTCATGTCTAGGGACCCTAGATGAGGTTCAAGTCAACTTCTCTCTTGTGGCTCTGCCTGATGGGTCATGCATCAGGCTCTCTCCTAACTGTTCACCCTGAGTTAACATTTATTTCAGCCATCTAAAGAATTACTCCTAACATCACTCATGTATTTGATCCTAAGGATCACTGCCAATAACAAGATATTGAACACAGTAATTTTCTCAATTTGACATTCCTGTTGGATTTACCAGCCACATACTGATAAAAGTGTTGGTATTTGGGTGCCACAGTGAACAAGAAGGGGAAAAAGTAGAACACATTTGCCTTGGAAAAATTATCCACCCTTTTCCCTATCATAGACTCTGGCTGCCTATCTTTTAATAAAACATTTCTAAACCTGACCAAACCGCTGGAAAGAAATTTGTAAGAAAAGCTTTCCTTTTCTTTTTTTTCCCCATTTTTTACCTCCTTATCATGAAAAAGAGTGTATTAGGATCTGAACATCTCATCAGTTCTGAGAACTGTAGATGTAGGCAGTTCACAAAATGCAAATTGGTAACTTGTTGGATTCCTTATTCACAAGTATAACACAACCACAATTTTAAAATTTGCATACAATTTGCATAATTTTGTTCAAATCTTATACATGTATACTGGGCTGGGGGGGTGGGACTGGTTGGTAGTGATGGAAGGATTGTTTTAATATGGTTTGAAGATTAATTTGGGGTTGCTTATGCAATAGGCAAAAAATTAAAACAGCAAAATGCTGTATTATTCTGAAATAGTATCTTACATGTCCTTTTTTTAATCATTGGTATTTATATTCTACCTTCCAAAATTCATTTTGGGACTGTATTGAGTGAACTATTTCCCTGAATGGATCAGATAAGGGAATAACTGCTTAACTGCCTATGTGAAGTGTTAGTGTAGGAAAAAACTTGATCATGGTCAAATTGCTCTGTGCAAATCATGGTGGTAACTCTAAATAAGTCAATTTTTCCCTCCTGTGTCAGAGATCTAACCAGACGGGTAGGAGCCACGAGGATGTGCACAACTCTCTCTTAACACAAGGTATGTTTTTTTTTGGCGAGGATTTTTCTATAGGATGGCAGACAATCATCTTGATATCTGCACTACCTCCTATGTGAGATAGGTCTTGAAGACTGCTAAAAAAATAAACACACACATATCCAAACAAGCTTTGGCATTAGCTGTCCTAAAGACCCTAGATGGAGTGTTTACCCTGACTTATGTCCTAGTAAGTGGGCCTGTAGTTACTACAATATCTCTGATAAATTCCAAGTGATTATGGAGGATCTCAGGACATGGATGTGTTCTCCCATGGTCTCTGTTCCTTATCCTCGAAGTCATGACACCTCAGCAGTTTCTATTTTGATTGTCATGTCAGCAAAATTTGCAAGAAATTGGTGATTGGCTCTGCTAATTTTTCTTTGGCAACCCCTCAAAAGGAGAAGAATCTACCCTAGTAAAAGAACTTCAAAAATATTAGGACTAGGGGCTTCCCTGGTGGCGCAGTGGTTGAGAGTCCGCCTGCCGATGCAGGGGACGCGGGTTCGTGCCCCGGTCTGGGAAGATCCCACATGCCGCGGAGCGGCTGGGCCCGTGAGCCATGGCCGCTGAGCCTGCGCGTCCGGAGCCTGTGCTCCGCAACGGGAGAGGCCACAGCAGTGAGAGGCCCGCGTACCGCAAAAAAAAAAAAAAAATTAGGACTGGGCTAATCACCTTGAGGGGATTGGGCCAGGTGAACTCATATTTTGGACGGATACAAATCTCAGGGTTTAGGAAGCATTTTTTATTTTTCTTTCAGTTAGGTTCTATCTTGATTTCCCCTCCCTGGACTTTGACAGAGGAATACAACTTACTGCATTCAATAGCCACTCAGCCCACGATTACTGGCTGACTGAGCTTTCAGTAGATTAGCCTAGTTACTCTGGGGAATACAAGATCATGATCTTCAAAGGGATTCCATCAAGATGGAAAAAGAAAAACGTTATACTCAGAAACAGAGACAATTATGTTTATATGAGTATTTTTGGAGATCAATGTATTCTGGGCAGCCAAAAACCCTTCGTAGAGCACAAGGAATTCAGCTTTGAAAGCTAAATAGAATTTAAATAGGCATTTTCTCTATTTTACCATTTGGCTGGTTACACAGTAATTTATCTGGTTACACCATAATTTACCAGGATACATGTTCCTCTCTCCTCCTGGAAAAGTGAGCCTCGAACTTTGTGAGTATTAGAATCATCTGGGAAAGGTATTAGAAGTATAGTTTTGGGCACTCTCTCTGATATTTGTGTGCTTTCTGACATTCAGAACTAGCTCAGAGACTTTCCTTGAGTTATGCCCTCTAAGAAGGTAGTCAGGAATTGTAAATAGTAGCAATATCTCCTCCTAAAAAAAGTGAGAAATGGTAATTTATCTCCACCTGCAACAAATGGATTGGAAGTCTATTATTCAGATAAAGATTCTGACTCTGGGTTGTTCATCTTGGGTAGCTGGTTCAAGGCTGGGCAGGGACCTCTGGATGGGTTGTTGCTGAGAGAGAGAGGAGAGGTGAACATCTGGATCAGGGAGAGAAAGGCAGAGGCCAAGGGAATCTGGTGGGATGCATTTATATTGGGATGTGTGAATACTCAATTCTCTGTGTGAGTCCTGACTCTGCCACTTCCTAGCCATGAGACCCTGTGCAAGCTCCTCAGCTTTTCTGGATGGCAGTTCCCTAGATAACTGGATTTCAGTGCTGCTTATCTGAGATTAGTATTCATATGAGCAACATTTCCTCAAAAGGGCTGTTGTGTGTGTTAAATAATTTAACATCTAGGGGCGGAAGATCTAAAGAGACATTTTTCCACAGAAGACATACAGATGGCCAAAGGGCACATGAAAAGATGCTCAACATCACTAATTATTAGAGAAATGCAAACTAAAACTACATTGAGGTATCACCTCACACTTTTAGAATGGCCATCATCAAAAAATCTACAAACGATAAATGCTGAAAAGGGTGTGGAGAAAAAGGAACCCTCCTACACTGTTGGTGGGAATGTAAATTGGTACAGTCACTATGGAGAACAGTATGGAGGTTCCTTAAAAAACTAAAAATAGAGCTACCATATAATCCAGCAATCCCACTACTGGGCATATGCCTGGAGAAAACTATAATTCTAAAGGATACATGCACTCCAATGTTCATTGCAGCACTATTTACAATAGCCAGGACATGGAAGCAACCTAAATGTCCACTGACAGAGGAATGGATAAAGAAGATGTGGTACATATATACAATGGAATATTACTCAGCCATAAAAAAGAATGAAATAATGCCATTTGCAGTGACATGGATGGACCTAGAGATTGTCATATAAGTGAAGTAAGTCAGACAAAGACATATATCATATGATATTGCTTATATGTGGAATCTAAAAAAAATGGTACAAATGAACTTATTTACAAAACAGAAATTGAGTCAGATGTAGAAAACAAACTTATGGTTACCAAGGGGGAAGCAGGAGAGGGATAAATTGGGAGACTGGGATTGACATACACACACTACTACATATAAAATAGATAACTAATAAGAACCTACTGTATAGCACAGGGAACTCTATTCAGTATTCTCTAATGACTTATGTGGGTACAGAATCTGAAAAAGAGTGGATATATGTGCATGTATAACCGACTCACTGACTCACTTTGCTGTACAGTAGAAACTAACACAACACTGTAAATCAACCATACTCTAATAAAAAGAATTAATTAAAAACTAACATCTAGGAAGCTTAGTGGAATGCAAGTCAAATAGATTTAATTTATTTAGTTTCTTTCTAAATTTTCAAATATTCCATATATTTTTATATTTCACTGTATCATTAAAAATGTTTATATGACATGCCAGAGATGTATTGCATTTTAATAGCTTAAAAATATTTATTTTAATGGGAAAAAGTGAGTGCAATTTCTTGTCGATAGAATGTTCAGGAGCATCCCCGAGCTCTACCCACTAGATGCCGGAGCATTCACTCCAGTTGTGACAACCAAAAATATCACCATGTACCTCCTGGGGGTCAAATCATGCCCAGCTTAAAACCACTGTTCCAGACTGACACAGAGCATAAGGGAAAACCCCTAGCACAATGTGCAGCATGTAATGAACATTAAACAAACACTGGCGCCATTGCTTACAACCATTTTGGATGATGAATCACTGCAGATGAATTCGAGGAAGCTTGGGCACGAACATTCCAAATGAAAATAGTTGTATGGTAGTTCTGCAAGCCTTCTTATAAGGTTAGTTAATTATTTTCTCCTTCAGAATGGTTATCTGAATATGGTCATAAGAAAAAAAATAATTTGATTTTGAGCATCCCCAGTGGATGTCTAGCCCTTAATTTAAAAAAATGTTACGTGTTGTAATTTATCGGTGTGATACTTATTAAGTCAGTGGGGAGTCAATGAATAAATCCATACACAAGACTTGAAAATGTAACCTCAGATGTGATCCACTTGTTCTATTCGTGAGAATTATAATTGATTGCCTGCTGTGGACACTTTTTCCTCCTCCCTTCCTTTTAAAAATGTAAAGCCACACACACTTTGCCAAAGGAATTCACGGTGTCAATAAAAGCAAACGGAAAAATGAAATAGAAAAAATTAGTGTCCTAAACATAATTTTCACTTCCTTCTTTAAACATATGGCCACTCCAGGAGCTTCAACCAAATGTGAGTTTCCCTGGGGTCGGGGGAAACTGACAACCAAGGATGTGAATTGAACTACAAGTAGGTGTGATTTTGCTCTCTTCCATCATAGAAAAAAATGAGGATTACTATCCCCATAGAAGCACACACACGGATCTCAGAGAGAATTCTACCTTGTATGGAGGGTTCAAAATAATGAATTGGGAACTTTAGTAAGACAGGTAAAATGAAAGAAATACTCAACAGGGAATCTAGCCTGAATTCTGCCCCAATTCTACCCCAACAGCAGTTACTTCTATATCAACAACAATATCAACAGCAACTGTGACGTCAACAACTACTACTGTCCCACTACTGCTGGAAAAAAACTATTGAGAAGTCACTATAGTCCATGGTCTTGAAATAATCCTATGAGTTAAGTACTGGAACTCCATTTTCCAAAACTGAGTCTTAGACTTTGACTAATGCACTCACAGAATGCTATTAACCAGGGTTCCAGGGAATCCAATCAAGGTGTGAACCTGGATCTCCAGTTCAATGAGGTACTGCTACACACTGTGGCGGTATGACTTCACCTTCCTGAGACTCGGTCATCTTGTTTACAGAATGCAGAGGATGGTTTAGACGATGTGTAAGCAGTTTCCTCTATTTTTTCTCAGACTAAGTGTATCACCCTACCATGTGAGCCCAGAGAGCACGGCATTACACAGTGACACATGTTCAAATGTGTCCCCTGGGGTTCCCATGGGGAGAGCTGGCTAGAACTGTGACTTAGGTGATAACAGAATTTGTCCTCTCCTGGCCAAGAGAACGACATTGAGATGAGAATTCCCAGCATCCACACCAAGGCTGGCCACAGAATAGGTCATTTTTATTTGAACTTTGGTATTAAAAATGTTGACTATGGCTTCCCCAGTGGTGCAGTGGTTAAGAATCCGCCTGCCAAGGTAGGGGACACGGGTTCAAGCCCTGGTCGAGGAAGATCCCACATGCCACGGAGCAGCTAAGCCCATATGCCACAACTACTGAGCCTGCGTGCCTAGAGCCCACGCTCCACAACAAGAGAAGCCACCACAATGAGAAGTCTGCGCACTGCAACGAAGAGTAGCCCCTGCTCGCCACAACTAGAGAAAGCCCGCGCGCAGCAACAAAGATGCAGCACAGCCAAAAATAAATACATAAAATAAATCTATTAAAAAAAAATGATGACCATGGAAACCCTGTAAGTTAGACATCCTTCAAAAACATGTTTCCTCAAGAAGAAAGCCTGAGGGAGGATTAGTGAGTAGGAAGAACAGGTTAAGGCCTTTTTGTAAATAACAGAATTGGGAAGGACAGCAATGTTCTTAGTAATGTTTATAGAAGCAACATTTTGGATACCACTCAAGTGCCCTTCAGGAGTGGGCTAGTTAAATTACGAATCCTCCCTACAGCACAATACTGTGCTGCCATTAAAAATGATGTGTAGTTCTACATTTGACACAGAATGGCACTCATTTTACATAAATGACAAGATAAATTATCATAATAATCCCATTTACAAAAGAAAATTCCTCATTTTGAACTCTATAGGAACAAGGAAAAATTAAAGATATACACAAAACTATAAATCACGGGTACCTCTTGGCAGTGAGATTACACTTGATCTGTATGTTTTCTGTATAAAGTTTAAATAATAAGCAGAAGAAATGATATAAAGCTATTTCTAATTAGGGGGAATCTAGATGTAGGAGGCTACAATTATATTCTAGAGCCGATTTCCCATCTCGAGTCAACTTTGCAAATTGTAGATTTAATTTACATTCTGTATTAGAAAATCAGGCCTCTTCTTTTATTTTTAAAATTTATTTATTTTATTTACTTATTTTTGGCTGCGCTGGGTCTTTGTTGCTGCATGCACGCTTTCTCTAGTTGCAGCGAGCAGGGGCTACTCTTCGATGCGGTGCGCAGGCTTCTCATTGCAGTGGCTTCTCTTATTGCGGATCACGAGATCTAGGTGCGGGGGCTTCAGTAGTTGTGGCTTGCGGGCTCTAGAGCGCAGGCTCAGTAGTTGTGGCGCACGGGCTTAGCTGCTCCGCAGCATCTGGGATCTTCCCAGACCAGGGCTCGAACCCCTATCCCCAGCATTGGCAGGAGGATTCTTTTTTTTTTTTTTTTTTTTTTTTTTTTGGTGGTACGCGGGCCTCTCACTGTTGTGGCCTCTCCCGTTGTGGAGCACAGGCTCCGGACCTGCAGGCTCAGTGGCCACGGCTCACGGGCCCAGCCGCTCCACAGCATGTGGGA
>NW_006772616.1:0-21464 GCF_000442215.2 Lipotes vexillifer | reverse complement strand
GGTGGTACGCGGGCCTCTCACTGTTGTGGCCTCTCCCGTTGTGGAGCACAGGCTCCGGACCTGCAGGCTCAGTGGCCACGGCTCACGGGCCCAGCCGCTCCACAGCATGTGGGACCGGGGCACGAACCCGTGTCCCCTGCATGGGCAGGCGGACTCTCAACCACTGCACCACCAGGGAAGCCCAGACCTCTTCTTAAAACTTCAGATCCCCTATCTGATCAGCCATGTTATTTGTTAGCTTTGACTCAGAACAGCTGGTAGCTTCTCCTTGAAATTAAATCCCCCTAGAAGGAGATGTACTGGGAAGCTGGCAGGTGCAAAAGGATGCCACATATGTTATGACAGCATCTCATGTGAACATCACTAGGACTGATAAATGCTAAGCTTCAAAGGCAACTACTGTGAAGGAAACAAAGCATGTTCCGATACATACATTATAAGGTGTGAGGTAACAAAAGCACTTTTTGTTTTTAAAGGACATAAGGGAACACATAGAAAGATGCAGTCAGTTCCTTTTTTGCATCAGTTTTATATAATTTTCAAATAAGTCCTTCCAATCTCTAGTCTTGCCTCTCAGACCCAATTTGGTTGGCTGGTCTATTTACATCCATCAATTTTCTCTTTGATGACGGTGCATTTTGGGCTCAGCTTTTCCTAGAGGCCTAGAGGCATTTTAATAGGATGAGTCAACAAGTGAGCTTAATTGATCCTGTTGAGCCTTCCTTTATGCAAGGATGGTGAGGTGCTGATGGCTCAGTCCTCTTCTGAAAATGCATAACTTTGGAAAAAAGCATTTTCATCTCATTTTCTTTGCTGAAGGGATAGGCACCTATCTATTATTCAACACAGGGTGACCACAAGATTACAAGCACCCTCACTTTAAAAGACATGTTTCCCCAATCCTACTGGTATTAATTCTGGAACACTACTTGGTGATTTATAGCAGCTGTTCTCTGAAGAGGTTGAACGGCTTTCAAATACCTTCTCACAGTTTCTCCCCACCTCCAACCCTGAGAAAATCCTGGTGATGTGAGGGCAAGAAGGCAAACACGTATATAGCAGAGGATTAAGAACTAGTCCAAGGCCAATATCAAACTTAGACCGAACAGTACAGCAAGACATATTTTTCACGTGCCTCCCAATTCCAATTCTGCCTGCCAGGGTTTGCCCTCTCCACCATAGTTTGCCAAGACTCAGTGAATAACTCGGTGTGTCCCGAACACGTTCCTCAAACCCATGCCCGGTGCTGAGGACGTTATCCTGTCCCCACCTGCCTTCCAGCAACACAGAAGCAAGTGACTCCATCACTTGCGCATTCCTTGACCCATCTCTGGGTGTAAAGCCACGCTCCTGGCATCAGTACCACAACGCATCGCTCCCCCAGTCTCCTTCTGATATCCCCTCCCTTCTCAAATGCTAACATCTCCTGCTCATCATTCTTAGCTGACAACCTTGCTGTTTCTTTCTCTGAGAAGATTAAAGCAATAACAAGAGAACTTCCACGAAGTCCCACCGAAACAGCGACTCACCTTCCTCGTCTTCCTTCTCGTCGCTGTAGGTAAACTGACCGCGCACCTCTGCAAAGGCAACACCTTCCCTCTTGCACAAGAGCCGACTGTCGCTCTCCTGCCTGAAAACACCACCCGTGCAACTCACCTCTCTCCCCCTCTTACGTCAGTCATCAGTGGGTCCCAATCGAGAGATTGCTCCCAGCTGTGTGAAACTAGGGGCGTCTCTCCCACCTTAAAACAGTCTCCCTTGACCCCATTGCTTCTTCCCCCTGGAGTTTCACTTTTCTGCTCTCCTCGAAGCAAACCTCCTCTAAGCACTGTTTATACTAATACTCTTCACTTTCCCTCTGAACCAGTTCAATCAGTTTTTTCAGGCTTTCACACAGATCACTGCATGGAAAGCGCTCTCAGTGATGTGACCCACGAATTCCTTGTCACCGCTTCTCATAACCTCCTCTCTAGTCTTGCTTTTCCCATCTTTGCCTCCCATACAGTATATATGTTTTTTTTGTCTTTTTTTTTTTTTTTTTTGTAGGAAGGGCCAGATACAGGAACTTATTCATGGCTATAAAACGGAGAGGGCTGGCACCACCAGGGAAGCCCCAAATACTATTTTAAAAGATGCTCCCATTAGTCTTACTGCAAAGGAAATTCCAAGGGTTTTGGGAGCTGCGAGCCAGGAACCAGGGACAAAAGCCAAATATATGAGAAATACATGTTTGGCCAACTGAATAACCAAATATATATATATATTTATTTATTTATTTTTGCTCAACGACCATGTCTCACGGGCCCAGCCGCTCCGCGGCATGTGGGATCTTCCCGGCCCGGGGCACGAACCCGTGTCCTCTGCATAGGCAGGCGGACTCTCAACCACTGCACCACCAGGGACGCCCTCCCATACAGTATTTTAAACTCAGCAACATGACATAAGTCAAATCATGTCACACCTCTGCTCAAAACATGTTCATGTCTTCTGTTGATGAAAATAATCAATACACGATCAATAATAAGAATAGGAAAGAGTTTTATTCGAGCCAAACAGGACGAGGCTGGAAGCCCACTTTCCAGATTACTCTGAGAAACTGTTCTGGAGAAGCATGGTTTCCAGCACAGTTTTATATCTTGTCAGAACAAAGAACATTAAAAAGTCGCGGTTACATTTTTTCAAGGTTAAAAACAAAAACAAAAACAAACACCCCCAAAAGAACAGACCAGCACGTACACAGAGAGTCAGTATGGCCTCGGTGCCTGGCAAGGGAGTCTTATCATCAAAGGAGGACCAGCATTGGCACCCCAGGAAGAGGGGCATTTAATCTTTTTTTTTTTAACGGGGACATTCTTTACTTTTGGTCAATGTGTCCTTTTCTCTAATAATTAAAGTAGATGTACAGTTTGATAGGCCACAAACAGGCTCTTTGAGTTAGCATAAAATTCAAGTTAACTCATGTGTAAGCCAGAATGACTTCCCCATATCACAATATGTGCAAATTTCTTTTATCACTTCTCACTGTATGAAGTCCATATAATTTTATACAAGATTCTATGTGATATTCTCCCTGCCCCCCATAAACTCTTTTTTTTAAAAAAGATTTATTTATTTATTATTTATTTATTTAATTTATTTTTGGTTGCTTCGGGTCTTAGCTGCAGCATTAGGGCTCTTTGTTGAGGCATGTGGGACCTGTCGTTGCCGCGCGCAGGCTCTTTGTTGTGGTGTCAGGGCTTCTCTTCCTAGTTGTGGCGCACAGGCTCCAGGGCACGCGAGCTCAGTAGTTGTGGCATGTGGGCTTAGTTGCCCCGTGGCATTTGGGATCTTAGTTCCCTGACCAGGGACTGAACCAGCGTCCCCTGCATTGTAAGGTGGATTCTTTACCACTGGACCACCAGGGAAGTCCCCGCCCCCCCCATTAACTCTTAGCCCTCATCCCCTCCCCCTCTTCCTCTTGCTCACTCTGCCTCAGCCATGTCATCTCCTTGGTACTCCTTCAGTAAGTCAGGCACACACCCACCTCAGGGCCTTTGCACTGGCTGTCCCGGCTCTGATCTGCTCTTCCCTTAGATGCATGCTGGAATACTTCCTCAAATCCTCCACGTGCCTGCTCATATGTTACTCCCTCATTGAGGTCACCATGTCTGTATCTCCACTCCTGGGATTCCCCCTCTACCGACGCCACCCGCATTTAAGGTTTGACGTTTTCCCGTACGACTTATCACATTTCACTATACTATATAATTTACTTATTTATTATGTTTATTGCCTGTCTCCTCCACTAGAATGAAAGCTCACTGAAGGAAGTGATATTTGTATTTCCAGCTTCTGGGACAATTCTTAGCACAGTACATGCTCAGTAAATAGATCTTGAATGAAGGAACTAGTGGCAAAATGACCAATAGTACTCTATGGAACTGGGTCTCAAAGTACTTATAGAAACTGTACATTCTATGACTCTACACGTGATTACTAAGCTATGGTCTCTGGAGGTGGGCCCTGAGAGTCTGGTTGATTCTTATGCACAATGATTTCTTCTAAGTGATGCTTCCGAGAAGGTTAAGAAGCCAGAGTTCCAGGATTCTGAATGGCTGTTTCGTAGTAAATCAAGAAGAGGTTGGCCACTCAAATGGCTTGACTAGGCCAATGATTTCGAACCAGGTGCACGTTTTGCCCCCTAGGAGACATTTGGCAATGTCTGGAGACATTTTTAGTTGTCCAAACTGTGGCAGCTGGGGCGGGGCGGTGGTGGTGGTGGGAGAAGTGTGCTACTGGCCTCTAGTGAGTAGAAGGTCTAAGGGCAGACCAACGAACTAGGGTTGACCAATGAACATCTTGTTCTCCTGACCACAGTGACTGAAACTAAGCCAACAGAAATTCTGGAATTTCTCTATTGGAAAATTGACTCTTGCCTTCTGCTGGCTTGAGGCTGGGAGCACGTTACACTGCAGCTGCCAGCTGTCTTCACAAAGCTGCCTGATAGGAAAGCAGAACTGAGAAACAGAGAGAAACTTAGTCCTGACGACTTGTAACCGACTAAGTCCTGCCTCAAATTTCCTTGAAGCTAAAATAACGAGGTAGATTTACATTGCGGTGATCAATGGAGAGGATGCACTAAATTGGATCGAAGAGCCAATATAACCAATAATGATCACGGGCAAGCTGAGCCTTTGCCACCAAAGAAACGGCGACTGCGAATCAAGTTTGAGGCATAAGTTGGGGATTAGGAGGCGTCCCAGGACTCTTCTCTTTGGTGAAGGTTAAATTGGAAACAGGAGGGGCCCTTGTGGCATTTGCAGAAATTAAAGTTCAGCTGGGGGAAGCCGACTCTGGCCTATTGGAAGAAGAGAGGGAGAGAGAGGAGAAGAAATGCAACAGTAAATTAGTATTTAATGTGTGGCAGGCCAACCGGCTTTGCTGGTAAGGTATCAGGTACTAACAACACGCTATGATGTAGCCAGTATGGAAAGAGGGTGCATTGTCCCTAGGAGAAGACAGTCATAACTCAGAGCTATTAAGAAAAATAATAGGACTGGGGCCCCGAGGAGATTTTCTTAGAATGCCTGCACACATTCTACCTAACTTAATTTAAGGGATGTCATGAGTCAGAACAGATGCCCATCAAGTCTGTCATGCTTGTCATAACATGGCATTTGAATAGAAGACATCCCGTCCCAGGAGATATTCCTGCTAAGGAACTGTGTTATTTAATGGGGTTTAAAGGCACCTATTAAACTTCAGGGCCTGTTTGTATGAAATCTGCACTGGAAGAAGCAACATTTGGCTAAGCTCCACTTAAAGGGAAACAAGCTTTCTCCCCGCTAGGATTTGGAGGGCAGGCTCCACAGCTGTAATTAGCTCAAGATGGCAAGGGAGCAAAGCACAGAAAGGAATGGGGACTTTGATTTTGGAATGACAGAGATGGCTTTTGAAAAGCTACCATCTGCGGTTCGGAGTTACTTCCAAAATAACCCTGTGGTTATTGATGACAATGTTTGTATTACCTGGTGTGACCCCTCTGGATGAGGTGATTGGATCAGAGGTGAACACCTGGCCCCATTTTGGCCATCAGATTCTCCTGGGATTTGGCAATGAGATACAGAGGCGTTCTAATCTATTTATGGTGGTTGATTCTTGAACTTGGCACATGCGCATTTCAAGAGATATAGGTTGATGGCAGCTTCAGTCCCACATCTCCATTTAGCTGGGAGGAAGGAAGAGAGTTGGCTTTGAAACCTTTGCAGGAAGCCCTAGAAAAAGCAGAAAGGGATCTAGAGAGAGAGAGGGATCCAGGGCCCTTAGAAACTGTAGTCTCTGGTTTCCAGACACATGGCAGATCCCTTCCCAGGTTAGTGATTTCAAGACTAGTCAGTGCTAAGGAAAAAGAGCATGTCTAATTATCAAAGCCACTTTATATTTTCATTTCTCATTTCCCAAACCAAACTCTTCTCTTTGCATTCCTACTGGCATATAATTGATGGAATAATAATCATTGCTGGAGCTACCTATGCAGAGAATTACAGAGGCACCTTAATCTTACCTATCTTTAAATACTTTCCTTCCTCTAGTCTAGACCTTTTCAAAGGGTAGTCACTCAGGACGTATTTTTTTGACTTGAAATGTAGAGAAATTAACAAAAGTTGTGCCTACGTAAGAAACATTGTCAAAGCAGCACCGTTGGATTCATCTTATGTAATTCATAGAGAAGGATATCCACGCACAGAAAGGCAGACAGTGATTGCAGACACAAAAAGCCTAGCTTGGTATGTCAATCATGGACCCAAGTATTGCTGATTCCTAAATATCTGCACTCATCTTGATGTTATGGGCTGGGGCAGTATCTGAGGGAGTCATTATTCCTATGGACATGTTTCTCCCAGTTTATTTGGCAGTTAAGTAGCAAGAAAAAGTTACATTTTTTACGTCAGGAAAACTTTATGAATAAAATGAAACCTCTCATTAGTGAATCTGCTTTCTAAATGCTATGTTGCCACAAATCATGACAGCACATCATTTGGACCCTACACTCATATTTCTGCTTCCCTTGCTTTCTTTTCTGACCTATTATTATCTGTCTCTTTTTCCTCCCTGATTAGACAAACCTCTCAAATACTTATTAAAACAGGAAAAGTGCTGGCTGGGTCTTCTGGAAAAGACAATGGTTGGAGTAGAAGGGAGAAAAGTAGCCCCTACTATTTCATGTTTGGGGGACTTCAGGCAGCAAGTAACAGTTGGAATCTTTGTAGCTATATAAAATGAGGCTATCTCTGTATCCCTTATCCAGTGTCACATGGAAGGAAGGAGAATTCTCCTTGTTTATTAAAAAGGGGTGGCTTAGACTTAATAGTTTCAAACTGGGGCCTTGTTTGGCTGACAGTGAAACTTCTTTACAACTAGCACTGAGACCATAGCTGTGGTCAGTCTCCCAGGCATATTTAGGTGGTGCTGGGAGCTTGGCCATCAGTATACATTCTCAACCAATTAGCCCTGAGGTGGTCCTAACAGCATTTGAAGAGCAGCTGCAGAGTCTCCTTTTGGCTGAGAAAATTAATTTCTGAACACAGGAAATTTCACCCCAAGGTGAAATCCTGAAATAATGGTGGGAGGATATATTTTTCAGGAGTCTTTATGGAGAGAGTGAGAGATACTGAATTCATTCTGGCTTAAACATAAATTGGCTCAAATCCCTGGAAGGTCAAGGGACCAACTAGCTTCAGGAACAGCTGGATACAGGGGACTTGTTGACATCACTCTCTCTCCATTTCGCAGCTCTGCTTTCTTCTGTGATAACTTTTAAGTTTTATACTGGCCTTCTCATTATGGTGGCTCCTGACAGCTCCAGGCTCAGACTACACTTATTACCAGCAATCCCAGCAGAAAGAAATCTTTCCCCATTTAATGAATTCTAACAGTATTCTTGAGATTAATTTATTCTGATCTGGTTTGGGTAATGATTAATAAACTCACTGGCCAGATGCAAGGAAGTGTTTTTGTTTTTTTTAAAATTTTTATTGGAGTATAGCTGCTTTACAATGTTGTGTTAGTTTCTACCGTACAGCAAAGTGAACCAGCAACACATATACATATATCCCCTCTTTTTGGGATTTCCTTCCCATTTAGGTCACCACAGAGCACTGAGTAGTGTTCCCTGTGCTATACAGTAGGTTCTCATTAGCTATCTATTTTATACACGGTATCGATAGTGTATATATGTCAATCCCAATCTCCCAATTCATCCCACCCATCCCCTTTCCTCCTTGGTATCCATATGTTTGTTCTCTATGTCTGTATCTCTATTTCTGCTTTGCACTGCTGGTGAGAATATAAATTGAGACACCCACAATGGAGAACAGTATGGAGGTTCCTTAAAAAACTAAAAATAGAACTACCATGTGACCCAGCAACCCCACTACTGGGCATATACCCAGAGAGAACCATAATTCAAAGAGACACATGCACCCCAATATTCATTGCAGCACCATTTATAATAGCCAGGACATGGAAACAACCTAAATGTCCATCAAAAGAGGAATGGATAAAGAAGATATGATACATATATACAATGGAATATTACTCAGCCATAAAAAGGAACGAAAATGGGTCATTTGTAGAGACGGGGATGGTCCTAGAGACTGTCATACAGAGTGAAGTAAGTCAGAAAGAGAAAAACAAATTAATGCATATATGTGGAATCTGAAATAATTGGTGTAGACGTTCGTATTTACAAACCAAGGAAGTGTTCTTTCCTGAGTTAGATGTGTGTGTGTGTGTGTGTGTGTGTGTGTGTATGAGACAGAGTGTTCTCAGCTCCCACCGAAACTCATAGATTGAGAATGAGAAAAAGGAGACTTCTCAAAGGAGAATCAAGGTGAAATTGCCAGAAGAATGGGGACTAGAAGATGGGTTTACAAAAGCAGTGTTTTCAAATATTTACCACAAGGAGACCCTTAGAAGAACTACCCTTCATACTTGAGTATACTAGTGTTGGTAATTATCCAAATCAGGCATAAATGTTCACATACCCTCATTCACACTCACACACTAACTGAACCTGCCTCGTTTAGCTTTGACCTGTTTTCAATTGATCAAGATGAGGCTAGATGGGAGGGGAGAAGACTTAGCTTTACTGAGTGCCTATCACATACCTATGAATTTCACACCTATGATTTCATTCTCTTTTTATGATGCTCTTTCAAGGCAGGTATTATTATGCCCATTTTAATATAGAAACCAAAAAAGGGAAGCAAGAAAGGGACCTGTACACACTCATAGAGCTAGTGAGAATCTAGTCTTCAACCTAGCACATGATTTTCATGTTTACAAAATTCAAAGAACTAATTAAAAAGCCAGAGGTCTCATGTTTGGTGGTGATGGTAGGGGTCATTCCAAGATACTCAAATACGTTGGTATCTTTCTAGCTCTTCATAAAATTTCTGTGGTTCAGGTGCTCATCTTAGCCTCCTCAAGCTTCTACAACAGAATACCAGAGACTGGGTAGCTTAAACAATAGACATTTGTTTCCCACAGTTCTGGAGGCCGGGAAGTCCGAGATCGGGGTGCCAGCATGGTTGAGTTCTTGGTGAGGGTTGTCGTCCTGCCTTACGGATGGTTACCTTTTTGTTGTGTCCTTGCATGTTGGAGAGAGAAAGAGCTCTGGTCTCTTCTTCTTATAAGCACAGTAACCCCATCCTGGGGGCCCCACTCTCTTGACCTCATCTAAACCTAATACCTCCCAAAGGCCCCATCTCCATATGCCATTACATTGGAGGTTAGGACTTCACCATGAGCATTTTTGAGGGGACGCAGACATTTAGTCTATAACGTCCTCCTACCCGTCCATCCTAGCTGATGGTAACTCAGTGTCATTTATTCTCTTGTCCTTTTCCCACTTCTGACTGCCTTATCTCTGCCAAACCTATCCATGGCACAATGTGAATTTCTTTCGGTAAATGAACTGGAATCGGTTCTCCCTTGCCCTCCTCCCACCCACCCTGCCTCCTGAATTCAGGCATCCTTTGGCAGGCATGTTGATTCAGAGAAGGGAGAACTGGCTTTCTACAGGCTGCTTCTGCTTCCATGTCCAATAACAGCCGCATTTTGGAACCAGACGAGGCACAGAGCGTACCCTCTCCTTTACTCAGACTTTACCACATTTCATCCCAATACATTTTGGGAATTTTGAACCAGTAACATTTATGAATTGGATTCCCAATTAACTTCCACCAATAAAGAGGAGGGCCACAAAGCCATTTCACTCAATTTGATAAAACACTTTATCTGGCATTTACTGAGAGTAACAGGCTTAAGGTGTTGGCTGGCTGGGCTGAGTAGATTAATAACTTGCCTTAGGTTATCAGTGGAGTTTCATCCACAAAGAAATCCTGTCTGATATTTTGGTACAAGCCATGAGATTATTCTATCAAGTATAGAGGTGGGGATTTTTTTGCCTTATAACTGAGCAACAAAATGACTCTGACTAAAGCATATTTTGCGTGTCTTAGGGTTGGGCTAATTTATGAATTAGGGCCATGGGAGAAAGATGGCTTGCTCACTGTCACCAGAAATTTTAAAACTGAGGAGGATATGATCAAGCTAGATCAATGGTTCTCAGCCTGAAGGCACTTTTGCTGCTCTTCCTCTCCCCAGGGGACCTTTGGCAATGTCTGGAGACATTTCTGATGGTCACAATTGAGGGGAAGAGGTACTATTGTCATCTACTGGGTATAAGCGAGGGATGCTGCTGAGCATCCTACAGTGCACAGGACGGCACCACAACAAGGAATCATCCAGCCAGAATATTAATAGCGCTGACGCTGAAGAGACTGAGAAAACTTAAGGTACATCACAAGTACCCAAAGATAATACTTAGGCTTCCAATCAGGTAGACTATTTTCTGAAGCTCCCGTCAGGAAACACCCCTCTCTGGCCGAGGCTGCTGATGGGAAACTTTGTCCTAGTTTCCTATGGCTGCTGTAACAAACTACCACAAACCGGGTGGCTTAAACAATACAAATGTATTATGTTTACACTTCTGGAGGTCAGAAGTCTCACTATATTTCTTCTGGAGGCTCCAGGGGAGAAACTGTCCCTTGCCTTTCACAGCTTGTAGAGGCTGCCTGCATTCCTTGGTTTGTGGCTCTCTTCTCTCTTCCAGGTGAGCAGTCTTATTACTCTGACCTCTGCTCCATCAATCACATTTCCTTCTCTGGCTCTAATACCCTGTCTCCATTTAGAGGGATCCCTATGACTGAGCCCATGTGGATAATCCAAGAAAACGTTCCCATCTCAAGACCCTTAACTTAATCCTCGTAACCCCTTAAACATCTGCAAAATGTCATTTGCCATATAAACGTAACACGTTCACTGGTTTTGGGGGATTAGGACATCGATATATTTGGGGAACTATTAATTTGCTCCCTTCCTCTACTACAAGAATCTATAAACTACCCTTGATTTCTGAGACACCTGTGCCCCAAATTCCCCCACATTACTAGAATCCTGTGACCACAGAAAAATAAAAAGCAGTTCTAGAAAAACAAATCAAAATAACAACACCCCCAACCACACAGAAAAGGACAATTCTCTTAGATAGATTTCTGGCCACTTGTTCAAGCAACTAAGTTAATTCTATATAAGGGTGAATACAACAGTGATTATAATTTCAAGATTCCAAGAATATGGAAGAGTTAAACCGTTCTTTTGGGCTTCCGTCATTTCTTCTTTCTGTATATACGGATTTGCAGTAAACAGAGTCTTACTTCTAAAATTTCAATCTCTAGTCATTATTCTCTCAATCCTGCTTAATCAGAATTTCTGAGAATACAGCTAGCTACTCTTCTGGTCTAGCTTGGTATCAATGTCTAGCTCAGTCCTTCATAGCCTCCCGAAGTACAGTGAACTTGAAGCAAACCCTAACAGAATTTCCTATGGGGTCTGTATTAATTGCATTGATTTGAGCACCTACACGCTTACCATTGTGCCTTGGAGGGCAGATGTGGGTATCAAAGAAATGCTAGACATTCTCCCAGGGCTCAAGGAACTTAAAGTATATTTGGCTCCGCCTAAGGGGTTTGGGAACTAAAAGAACAAAATTCGAGCCAACTGAGTGAACGTTTATGGAGCATGTACTTTACACCAGCTTGGCATAAAACACTAGGACATAAAGATAAATACACAAATCCTTCTCTTGAATTTAGTCCCAGAAGGGATTTTCCCTAATCTTTATCATTAGGCTCTCTTTTCTTAGGTATTCCCACAATAGCAAGGCTTCAATCTGTCTCCACCTCTAAAAAAATTACCTCTCTACCTAAATGTGACATTGTGCAAAGAAAATCAAAAGTCATTTCCCCTAAAATTGAGCCTTCAAATCCTGGAATTTCTCTTGTGGTCTCCTTTTAGAAAGGAAACATGATGTGGTGGGAAGCGAGTTGGCTCTCAAGTACACAGACACCAGTACAAACCCCAGTTTGGCCCCCTACCAGGCAGAAGGACTGTGGGCAAGTCACTTACTGTCTCTAAGTTCCAGTTTCCTCTTTTGTAAAATGGGGCTCATGAGGGCTCCCAATGAAACACTTCAGGAAGGATCAGAACAGGGTGTTGGGAAGGACCTCACACAGAAGTAGGCACAGAGTGGGTAGCGGACGAGTGATGACTCTAATCATCACCCTTCCCTTCTGTCTCTGGTCACCAGACACACCTGCTTACTTACATGCAGATTTGTCAAGTTCAAGTCAGGTTACATGATTATCCTTTATGACTTCACCTCCCCCATGGGCTTGGAAAGAACTTAATATGAGGACTTAGTTACATTTGCTCACACCCCTCATTTCACATTTGAAATCACCTTTTCTTCCATACCTTTAAATGTAACTCACTTGTCATGTAACTGGATGCTATAAAAGCCTCTACTTTTTTTTTATTACCCAACTGAGTATCTTCTGAAAGGTGCTGACTCTATAGTTTTTGAAACCTATTACTAATGGAGTCATTTTTCACTTGGAAAACAATCCCTCGTTTTCATGGAGCACACAGGGCTTGCCCCACAGCCAACTGGGAACCTTTACAGTTCTCCATTCCATTTATGTGTCTCCTATTTGGAATTATTTGCCTAGAGAAAAAAATGGTATTGACACTTTTGATCTATCCGATGCATCTAGAAAATGTGAACACTGACATCTTCATTTTATAATGCAATATTTATGTGGTTTTGAGCTGGTGGGCAATTGAAAGCTTGGGATCTGTAGTCAGGGAGGATGAACTTTTAATTCTAACTCTGCCACTTGGTCGTTGTGTGACTTTGGGAAAGATACTTATCCTTTCTGTGGCTCAGTTTACCCATGTGCAGAATGGAGATTATAATAGAACCTCACTAATAAGGTTTTGTGAGGTTAGACATAGTGCTATGGCTCTGTGTGCACACATTATGATCATTTCTGCCATCATTATTAATACTGTTATCAATATTGTTTATTATTACTATCACACTACTACAGTGATTTATGTTTGGGATAAACTTATCTGTTAAATGTAAAGTGCTTAGCGTAAAGTCTGGCACAAAGTAAGTTCTTAGTAAAAGGTAAATATTATTATTATTATTCATTTTTACTCATCGAAGGTTTAACAAACGTTAACTTGTTTAACCATTATCCTATGGGTAGGTTCCATTATTCCCGTTTCAAAGGTGGATAAACCAGGGCACCAAATGGCTAAATATTTTCCTCACAGTCATACAGGTATTAAGTGGCAAAGCTGGGATTTGAACCCAGGCAGTTATTAAACAGATATCCATTTTATTCATGCAGCTACAAGATTCAGCTCCAAATAAACCTATCAGGAAAATGTCCCTGATGTGTCACTTAAGTTGTAGCCATGCTGAAAGGCCAGATGAATTATCTAGAGCCAGGCAAGAGAAATGCAGCTATACAAATACTACTGGGCTTAATGTGGTCCCTCCCCTTCCAGAGCAGCACAACCTCTGGATGGCCCAGAGAAGGCAGGACGTCATAATCCTTAATAAACCACCTCCCTCTGTGCGGATGACACATGAATCAAGCATCCATGGAAATGAGCGAGATACCCACTGATTCAAGCACACCGGTTCTTTTTTTTTTTTTTTTTAAACATCTTTACTGGAGTATAATTGCTTTACAATGGTGTGTTAGTTTCTGCTGTATAACAAAGTGAATCAGCTGTATGTATTCATATATCCCCATATCCCCTCTCTCTTACGTCTCCCTCCCACCCTCCCTATCCCACCCCTCTAGGGGGTCACAAAGCACCGAGCTGATCTCCCTGTGCCATGCAGCTGTTTCCCACTAGCTATCTATTTCACGTGTGGTAGTGTACATATGTCAATGCCACTCTCTCACTTCGTCCCAGCTTACCCTTCCCCCTCCCCGTGCCCTCAAGTCCATTCTCTACGTCTTCATTCCTATCCTGAACCTAGGGGCAGGACAGGAATAAAGACTGGTTCTTTAGTAAGAATGATTCACCTTTTAATTGTTTTGATGGCAATTTAAACAACTCTGAATCACCAGCAGCCTCACTCCCTTCAGAAGAAAGATGGCCTTAAAGGGGATGAGGTTTAGAAACACAGCTTCTGATGGGAAGCTGAAGTGAGAGATTACATTACGATGCTGACTGGAGCCGCTTGAGTTAGGTGACTGGCTGAGGGAATTCAGAGGGCTCCCTGAAATCGGCAGGCTGGATAACTGCATGCAGGACCGAGATGCTGCTTTTCCCAGGTAACACTCCTTGGCTCGGTTCAATCTGCTGTGGGTGCATTTTATAGTGCAGTAGCAATGATGGATTTGACAATATTATTCTGAATGGACACAATTTATTGACCATTTGCCCAGAGCTTGTCCCTTTCCATACTAACTCTCACAGATCCCTCACACTAGGCATCTGAAGGAAGTAGAACCGTTTTCATCATTTCACAGATATGGAAACTGAGACACAAAAGCTAGAAGCTCCCATGTAGCAGAATCAGGATATAAACGTGGGTCGGCTAGACTCCATCAGCTGTGGGTCTAATTACTCAGCTGCACAGGTAGCCAAGTTCGGTGGAAAGAACCAGACCAGACTTTTAGCCAGCCAGGAGGTTTAAGGGATGGCCCTTTGGTTTTCTCATCCCTACAATGAGGAGTTTGTACACTGAACATCCTTGCTGTCCTTCAGAGAGCTGTCCCAAGGAACAGGAATCATCACACAATTCAATATGTTTTGGAAATATAAGGAAGAATTCTGATTAAGACATTTCATCTGATTTTCCTACTATTAGAACAAAAAGATTAAAGCTAGGATGAGGAATATAAAAACCAAACTCAGACCAGCTTTAATAAGAAAGGCATAGATTGGCTTGTGGTACAGAGAACCCTGGAATAACTGTACTTGAGTTAGACTAGCTAACTTTCTATTAACTTACTTTCTATTGTATCGGTCAACCAGCAGTGCTTCTCAAACTTTAGTGTGCATCCCAATCACCCCGAAGGCTTAATAAAATGTAGATTATGGGACTGCACGCACAGAGTTCTGATTCAGGAAGTCTGGAGTGGGGACCCAACAGTTTGCATTGTTAGGCAAGTTCTCAGCTAAGGCTGACTCTGCTAGTCCAGGGACCACACAATGGAAAGCACTGGTCTAGAGACTATAGTATATTTCAGGTGAGGCTTCAATCAAAGGCGCAGACATGGATGGACTTAGAGGTTATCATACTAAGAGAAGTCGAGTCAGAAAGAGAAAGACAAATACCATATGATATCACTTATATGTGGAATCTAAAATATGACACAAATGAACCTATCTACAAAACAGAAGCAAACTCAGAGACATAGAGAACAGACTTGTGGTTGCCAAGGGAGAGGGGTTGTGGGGGGAGGGATGGAGTGGGAATTTGGGATTAGCAGATGCAAACTATTATATATAGAATGGATAAACAACAGGGTCCAACTGTATAGCACAGGGAACTATATCCTGTGATAAACCATAACGGAAAAATATATATAAAAAAAAATATATATATATATATATATATATATATATATATGTATATATGTATAACTGAGTCACTTTGTTGTACAGAAGAAATTAACACATTGTAAATCAACTATAATTCAACTGAAAAAAATAAAAGGCACAGACAATGTTGCCAGCACCCACGTGGCTCTCCTCTGTCCTGCCACCTGCAATTTTCCTTCATCTTTGGGCTCTGCATTTGCCTTCAGTAATTCCTCATGCTCTCTAATGGCAGCAGTATTTCTGTAGCAGTGCTAGATTCCATCTCCTCTCACCTCACTTTACAGGGGCTGAGAAAGCCAGGCTTGCTCATTCTGGGAAACACCCTCTCTCCCTCCAAAATGTTTCCTGTATCTTATTGGTTCTGATCTGGTCAGACGCTCATGCTTGAGCCAATTCCTTAGGGAGGGGTCTTGACTTAGGCCCATCAGAGCCTCTGATTGGAAATAAAGGTGTGAGGTAAACCCAACCTGAAACACGTGGAGAAGGGCTGAGGGATGATGTCCCCAAAGAAAAAACAGGGACCTGATTTTTGGTGGGGCGGAGTAGGGAGAGAGTGGAGAGACAAACAACATATTCCCACAATTTTGTAACATGATGAGATCCCATGAAAAAGCCACTGCTAGCTCTTGCCATCCAGGTTATTTGAGAACAGGAATTCCCTTAGGGGACACGCCTGACTCCTCTTAGAACACTAGCTGTGAACTGGTGGGGTTCAGCTCCATTCTTCTCACTTATTAAGTGAATATCACTTGCTCAAGATACATTTTATCTCTTCCTACCTACATGTCTCCATCACACTAAAAAATAAAAGGAGTGTACGGTCAAAAGGTACAAACTTCCAGGTATAAGATAAATAAATCCTGGGGATGTAACGTACCACATGGTGACTATAAATAATAACACACTATAGTATATTTGAAAGTTGCTAAGAGATTAGATCTTAAAAGCTCTCATCGCAAGAAAAAAGAAATTGTAACTATGTGTGGTGGCAGATGTTAACTATGCTTATTTTGGTGATCATTTTGTAATATATACATCTGTCAAGTCATTTTGTATTGTACACCTAAAACTAATGCAATATTCTATCTCAATTAGAAAGAGAGAAAGACTGTAAAAAACCGATAGTGTGATCAATCTTTAAGCCTGCCAACATAATCTCAAAGTCTTAAAGCAGTAGCCATAGCGCTGACAATAATTGTGCGTAAAGAGAACCCATTTCTCAATTCCAAGTAATTATTTAGGCCCCAGGCATCCTATCACACAGCTCAGAAGGGTCCACAGACCTCTAGTGCACTGTCAAAACAAAGAGGAAAAATGCTTCACTTTAGACAATGTTTTGGTCAGGGAAAAGACTGCAGCCTACTTTCTCTGTTCTGAATCTGAGGTCACGCTCTGGGCACGCAGCCCTGCTGGGAACAGCTCAGGCTGGCAAAGGCTTTTCTATATATAGTTTCTAAGACATGGTCAGAGCACTCTGTCCCCTAACTCACCCACTTTCTAGTTCTCTTAGGCTGACCCATGCTGGTACTGGGCACTCCTTTTTTTTTCCACACTTTAAATACGTAAACAATTTATTTTTCATTTTGTGTAGGCAAAACAATTAATTTTCACGGCCTAAAATTTTCTTTTTTTTTTTTTCGCATCTGCTAACTCCAAACTCCCAATCCATCCCTCCCCTCCCCACCCTCCCCTTTGGTGACCACAAGTCTGTTTTGTAGATACGTTCATTTGGTCATATTTTAGATTCTACATATAAACAACAAGGTCCTACTGTAAATCACAGGGAACTATGCTCACTATCCTGTGATAAACCATAATGGAAAAGAATATAAAAAAGAATGTATATGTATATGTATAACTGAATCACTTTGCTGCACAGCAGAAATCAACACAACACTGTAAGTCAACTATACTTGAACAAAAGAATTAATTAAGAAAATTTTTTTCTGATATGGGGAAAAAATTAAAACATTTCTATAACCCTATCTCTTTTTCCTTCTGATTGTAAAGAATTTTTTTTTTATCTCCAGGATTTTTTCTTTTTATTGGAGTAAAATTGCTTCACGATGTTCTGTTAGTTTCTGCTGCACAATGAAGTGAATCAGCTATATGTATATCTATATCCCCTCCCTCTTGGACCTCCCTCCCCACCTTTCCCCCCCGATCTAGGTCATCACAGGGCACCGAGCTGAGCTCCCTGTGCTATACAGCAGATTCCCACTAGCTATCTATTTTACACATGTTAGTGTATTTACGTCAAACCTAATCTCCCAATTCATCCCACCCTCCCCTTCCCACCCTGTGTCCACATATCCGTTCTCTACATCTACATCTCTATTCCTGCCCTACAAATAGGTTCATCTGCACCACTGGTACTGGGCATTCTTGACACTGTCCCCAATTCCCCCACAACCTCACATATTGCTTGAAAAAAGCCAGAGCTCAAAATGCAAAACTTTGGGGAATGATCAGCCATTTTGGCTTGACTTGGGCTTCTGGTTGATACCCTTGTAGGCTTATTATTCATTCATTTCTATACATGAAGTGTTCAGTCAGTCTGTTTAGCTGCTGGGGTCATTGACCACCAGACTTTAAAAAGCATTCGTGTGGCCTTGGAGCGACTGTGAGGGGGGAACTGGCCCAGGTACGGAAGAAAGACATCATTCTCTCTGCAGGATGCACTGTGCTCATTTCACTTGTACATTGAATGCCATGACCTCATTTTGGACCACAAGCTGGTGAAGCTAGAAGTCAGTAAAATAAAGATAACAATAGCAATGAGAGTATTTAGTATTGAGGGCTCACTACATGTGAGGCACTTTTAAAATCACTTGATACTTTTTAGCTCTTTCAATGCTCATTGTAACAATGATAAATACTATTACTATCCATATTTCTCAGATGGAGAAATTAAGGAAAAGAGGTGAGGTTACTTGCCTTTATTTTTATTTTTTTTAAACTCTTTATTGGAGTATAATTGCTTTACAATGGTGTGTTAGTTTCTGCTGTATAACAAAATGAATCAGCTATACGTGTACATATACCCCCATATCTCCTCCCTCTTGCGTCTCCCTCCCACCCTCCCTATCCCACCCCTCTAGGTGGTCACAAAGCACTGAGCTGATCTCCCTGTGCTATGCGGCTGCTTCCCATAGTTATCTATTTTACATTTGGTAGTGTATACATGTCAATGCCACTATTTCAGTTTGTCCCAGCTTACCTTCCCCCTCCCCATGTCCTCAAGTCCATTCTCTACATCTGTGTCTTTATTCCTGTCCAGCCCCTAGGTTCTTCAGTACCATTTTTTTTTTTAGATTCTATATATATATGTGTTAGCATATGGTATTTGTTTTTGTCTTTCTGACTTACTTCACTCTGTATGACAGACTCTAGGTCCATTTACCTCACTATAAATAACTCATTTTCATTTCTTTTTATGGCTGAGTAATATTCTATTGTATATATGTGACACATCTTCTTTATCCATTCATCTGTTGATGGACACTTGGGTTGCTTCCATGTCCTGGCTATTGTAAACACTGATGCAATGAACATTGTGGCACGTGACTCATTTTGAATTATGGTTTTCTCAGGGTATATGCCCAGTAGTGGGATTGCTGGGTCGTATGGTAGTTCTATCTTTAGGTTTTTAAGGAACCTCCATACTGTTCTCCATAGTGACTGTTATCAATTTACATTCCCACTAATACTGCAAGAGGGTTCCCTTTTCTCCACACCCTCCCCAGCATTTATCGTTTGTACTCTTTTGATGATGGTCATTCTGACCAGTGTGAGGTGATATCTCATTGCAGTTTTGATTTGCATTCCTCTAAGGATTAGTGATGTTGAGCATCCTTTCATGTGTTTGTTGGCAATCTGTATATCTTTTTTGGAGAAATGTCTATTTAGGTCTTCTGCCCATTTTTGGATTGGGTTGTTTGTTTTTTGGATATTGAGCTGCATGAGCTACTTGTATATTTTGGAGATTAATCCTTTGTCAGTTGCTTCGTTTGCTAATATTTTCTCCCATTCGGAGGATTGTCTTTTGGTCTTGTTTATGGTTTCCTCTGCTGTGCAAAAGCTTTGGAGTTTCATTAGGTCCCATTTGTTTATTTTTGTTTTTATTACCATTTATCTAGGAGGTGGATCAAAAAAGGATCTTGCTGTGATTTATGTCATAGAGTGTTCTGCCTACATTTTCCTCTAGTGTTTTTTAGTGTCTGGCCTTACATTTAGGTCTTTAATCTATTTTGAGTTTATTTTTGTGTACGGTGTTAGGGAGAGTTCTAACTTCATTCTTTTACATGTAGCTGTCCAGTTTTCCCAGCACCACTTATTGAAGGGGCTGTCTTTTCTCCATTGCATAGTCTTGCCTCCTTTGTTGTGGATTAATTGACCATAGGTGCATGAGTTTACTTATGGGATTTCTCATCCTGTTCTATTGATCTGTATTTCTGTTTCTGTGCCAGTACCATACTGTTTTGATTACTGTAGCTTTGTAGTATAGTCTGAAGTCAGGGAGCCTGAATCATCCAGCTCCGTTTTTCTTTCTCAAGATTGCCTTGGCTATTCTGGGTCTTTTGCATTTCCAAACTGTGAATTTTTTTGTTCTAGTTCTGTGAAAAATGCCATTGGTAGTTTGATAGGGATTGCACTGAGTCTGTAGATTGCCTTGAGTAGTATAGTCATTTTCACAATGTTGATTCTTCCAATCCAAGAACATGGTATATCTCTCCATCTATTTGTATCACCTTTAATTTCTTCCATCAGTGTCTTTAGTTTTCTGCATACAGGTCTTTTGTCTCCTTAGATAGGTTTATTCCTAGGCATTTTATTCTTTTTGTTGCAGTGGTAAATGGGAGTGTTTCCTTAATTTCTCTTTCAGATATTTTATCATTAGTGTACAGGAATCCAAGAGATTTCTGTGCATTAATTTTGTATCCTGCTACTTTACCAAATTCATTGATAAGCTCTAGTAGTTTTCTGGTAGCATCTTTAGGATTCTCTATGTATAGTATGATGTCACCTGCAAGCAGTGACAGCTTTACTTCTTCTTTTCCGATTTGGATTCCTTTTATTTCTTTTTCCTCTCTGACTGCTGTGGCTAAAACTTGCAAAACTATGTTGAATAATAGTGGTGAGAGTGGGCAACCTTGTCTTGTTCCTGATCTTAGTGGAAATGGTTTCAGTTTTTCACCATTGAGAACGGTGTTGGCTGTGGGTTTGTCACATACGGCCTTTATTATGTTGAGGTTAAGTTCCCTCTATGTCACTTTCTGGAGGGTTTTTATCATAAATGGGTACTGAATTTTGCTGAAAGTTTTTTCTGCATCTATTGAAATTATCACATGGTTTATACCCTTCAATTTGTTAATATGGTGTATCACATTGATTGATTTGTGTATATTGAAAAACCCTGGCATTCCTGGATAAACCCCACTTGATCATGGCGTATGATCCTTTTATATGCTGTTGGGTTCTGTTTGCTAGCATTTTGTTGAGGATTTTTGTATCTATGTTCATCAGTGATATTGGACTGTAGTTTTGTTTTCTTTGTGACATCTTTGTCTGGTTTTGGTCTCAGCCTGATGGTGGTCTTGTAGAATGAGTTTGGGAGTGCTCCGCCCTCTGCTATATTTTGGAAGAGTTTGAGAAGGATAGCTGTTACCTCTTCTCTAAATATTTGAAAGAATTCACGTGTGAAGCCATCTCTGGTCCTGGGCTTTTGTTTGATGGAAGATTTTTAATCACAGTTTCAATTTCAGTGCTTGTGATTGGTCTGTACATATTTTCTATTTCTTCCTGGTTCAGTCTTGGAAGGTTGTGCTTTTCTAAGAATTTGTCCATTTCTTCCAGGTTGGCCATTTCATTGGCATATAGTTGCTTGTGTTAATCGCTCATAATTCTTTGTGTTTCTGCAGGGTCAGTGGTTACTTCTCCTT
>NW_006772615.1:0-218 GCF_000442215.2 Lipotes vexillifer | reverse complement strand
CCTCACTTTCAGTCTGTGTGTGTCCCTAGGTCTGAAGTGGATCTCTTGTAGACAGCATATATAGGGGTCTTGTTTTTGTATCCTTCCAGTGAGCCTGTGTCTTTTGGTTGGAGCACTTAATCCATTCACAATTAAGGTAATTGTCATTATGTATCTTCCTATTACCATTTTCTTAATTGTTTTGGGTTTGTTTTTGTAGGTCCTTTTCTTCTTTTGTG
>NW_006772614.1:0-287 GCF_000442215.2 Lipotes vexillifer | reverse complement strand
TTTATCCGTTCATCTGTCAATGGACATTTAGGTTGCTTCCATGTCTTGGCTATTGTAAATAGTACTGCTATGAACATTGGGGTGCATGTATCTTTTTGAATTAGAGTTTTCCCCTGGATATGTGCCTAGGAGTGGGATTGCAGGATCATATGGTGACTCAAATTTTAGTCTTTTAAGGAACTCCCATACTGTTCTCCATAGTGGCTGCACCAATTTACGTTCCTGCCAACAGTGTAGGAGGGTTCCCTTTTCTCCACACCCTCTCCAGCATTTGTTATTTGTAGAAT
>NW_006772613.1:0-214 GCF_000442215.2 Lipotes vexillifer | reverse complement strand
TTTTTTTTTTTTTTTTTTTTTTTTTTGTAGTATGTGGGCCTCTCACTGCTGTGGCCTCTCCCATTGAGGAGCACAGGCTCCAGACACGCAGGCTCAGTGGCCATGGCTCACGGGCCTAGCCATTCCGCAGCATGTGGGATCTTCCCAGACAGGGGTACAAACCCGTGTCCCCTGCATCAGCAGGCAGACTCTCAACCACTGCGCCACCAGGGAA
>NW_006772612.1:0-3377 GCF_000442215.2 Lipotes vexillifer | reverse complement strand
TGGAACATTACTCAGCCTTAAAAAGGAAGGAACTTGTGACACAGGCTACACAGGGTGAACCTTGAGGACATTACACTCAGTGAAATAATCCAGTCGCAGAAGGACTAATCCTGTCTGATTCCACTCCCAAGGGGTCCCTGGAGGAGTCACATCCACAGAGACAGAAAAGTAGACGGTGGGGCCCAGGGCTGGGGGAGGGGAGGGGAGTGAGTGTTCATGGGGACAGTGTGTCCGTTTGGGAAGACGGAACATTCTAGGGATGAAGGTGGGGAAGGTAACAAGACCATGTGAATGTGCTTCGTGCCCCGTCCTGTGCACCTAGAGATGGCTGAGACGGTAAATTGCAGGGTATAATACTGTATGTTTTACCACATTTTTATAAAAAGCTTTCTGTTCCCCCCAGCCCCCCAAAATTATGCCCACTGGCTACTGGGGCTGCTGCCGAGGGGCCCTGTGGGCTGCTGGCCCTGCCTCCCTCTTGGCACCATCGTGGAGCCTTGTCTGCGGAAACGAGTGGAGGGTGGGAAGGCAGCGCGTCTGCCCCGCGGGGCCCCTCAGACTCCTTCTTGTTGAGGACGGACGGAGGTGTTCGTTTCTCATTGGATGAAGGGGTTAGACTCCAGGCCGCGGTGGCGTCACCCAGGAGCCGTGGTGTTTCTTAGGCTGCGGGGGAGGCATATGCCTACCTGTGCGTCCTCTTCAGGAGATTGGAAGTTCACGTTCCATTCTGAATTCTGAGGGTGTAAAGACGTTCACAGAGGTCTGTGTGGCGGTTTCCGCTGTGCTGGCTCCGAGCCCCCCAAGTGCCGAGGCCGAGGGCTCGGGGCATCACATGTGTGGGCCGGGGGCTCTGGTTTCTTCCGTGCAGCTCAGGAGGCTGTGGTGTGTCGTGGGAATAAGCTACTTTGCTTCCTTCTAGGCCGGATGTTCATATTTTACGGTAATAAGACCTCCACGCAGTTCCTGAGCTTTACTCCTACGCTCATCTGTTCGGACGACCTCCAGGCCAATATCCTTGGTTCCGTTGCCCCTAGGCCCCTGGCAGAAGCGGGTGGAGGATAGACTAGGAGGCCATTTCCAGGTGCTTTACTGCAGCCTCGGGGTGCCTTCCCGCGCTCAAGTTGCTTGTTTATAATGCTGGTGAACTACATGCAGGCCTTTTCCGGCCTCCGCATCCGCTGGGGCTCTGGTCTCCTTGGGGAGTCTCCCGGGGAGCTGCTGCCCAGGCAGAGCGAGTGATGGGCCACCTGGGACGAGCTGCGACTGGAGACGGTCCCATATAAACGGCAGAACTGGGACGTGAACTTCTCCAGCCCGTCAGCCTTGCCATCCAGGTGTCCTGTCCCGGGCGATGATGGGCCGCCCGGGTAAAGTGAGGGCGAAGGAGGCCCAGCTTGACCACCAAGGATGCCGCCTTCCCTGGAAAAGCCGTGTGAAGCAGGAACCTCCTTACTGCAGGCCGGATCTATTTTTATTTTAAGATAAACACGTTTTAAACGTGGACCGTTAAAGCTAAATGTTTAAGTCATTAAAAACACACGTATGGCAGGTTTCGTCCGAGGTCAGGATGTGAGCTCCGACTCCTGCCGGGCCCCTTCTGGAGCCTCTCTGACCTCGGGGCTCACTGGGCTCAGCCCATGTTCCCAGCGTCGCCACAGCTTCCTTGACACATGCACATCTGAGCCTGCAGACCAAGCCCGTGGACCCCACTGTGGACGGGGGCGCGCAGGTGCAGCAGGCCGTCAACATAGAGTGCGTGTCCGACTTCACCGAGGCGCCCGTCCTCAACATCCAGTTCAGGTGGGAGCCCCGGCCGAGGCACCAGCCGCTCTTGCTGGACGCGGGGGTGTCAGGCTGGGCCGGCACGTGGCTGTGACGCGGGACCTCTGCATCCTTCCTTCAGAGGGTGTGGTGAGGACCGTGGGGTGACCTGCCGTGCACACTCCAGAGGGGTCTGCTACGGAGGGTGTGGGAAGTGGGGGAGGGAAAGGGGGCCTGGGGTCTGGGACGCCGGGTGGGCGGGGCCTTCTTCCCAAGGCCCAGGACCTTCAGGCGAGAGACTGAGGGGCCTGTCCCGCTGCGGGCGCTGCCCAGCCTGCTGCTCCAGAGGCCAGCCACCCGGTGCTGGGCCCGCCAGGGCCTCGTCTGGTGTGTGAGCACCTGTGTGTTGTACTTTGAGCGTACACGCCAGCTTGACTCTTTTTTTCTGACGTGTCTGTGTTGCTTCTTGGCTCGTTCCTGCCATCTTTCAGTGACTGCGGTAGAGTGTGTGTGCACCCCAGCCTTCCCTGTTGGGTATTTGTAAGGTTAAATTTTGAAAAAGCACCTTTCCAAATACAAAGTATACAGAGACCTGCAGATAGTGTACTTTGTAAAATTTAGGGAAATAGACGTGCAGAATTTTTGTTTCATTCCGTAGGCACACTGTTTTCTTTTAGTCTTTTCATGGAAAAAAGAAAAAACCCACATGATTTAAACTTGGAGTTGTAGGACACGGACTGCTGGGGAACGGGAAGAGGCAGCGCCTGTCCCTGGCGGTGCGACCAGCCTGGCAGCCTCGGCCGGGGGTGGCGGGGGCACGTTCCCCGAAGTCCTCGGCCATCAATGACGGTGCGCCGGAGCTGGACCAGCCTCCCTGGAGCCCCGGGCTGCCCTTCCAGATCTCTCCGCCCCGCCTTTCGCGCGCGGCCCCTCTGTGCCCTGGAGGTGGCACACTCGGGACGTGGACTCTTCCCAGCGTGCCTCTGTGTTGTTCACAGGTATGGGGGAACCTTTCAGAATGTGTCTGTGAAGCTGCCTATCACACTCAACAAGTTTTTTCAGCCCACGGAAATGGCTTCTCAGGATTTCTTCCAGCGCTGGAAGCAGCTGAGCAAGTGAGTGGCGCCCTGTCCCCCCGGGTGGGCGGGGGGGCCTTGGCTCTGGCTCAGCTGACGGCACTCGCGCTGGCCTCTGTTTCCCACAGTCCCCAGCAGGAAGTGCAGAATATCTTCAAGGCGAAGCATCCAATGGACACAGAGATCACCAAAGCCAAGGTAAAGGTCTTGCTGGGGACGTTCCCAGGGTTGGGACATGACCGGAGCCCCCAGAGGAGGCTGGCGGCTTCTCCCCTCGGAGAACCCTCCACCTCTGCTGGCACCGATGCAAGGGGCTCCTGTTTCTCCCGGTTCTTCCCACAGATTATTGGCTTTGGTTCTGCACTCCTAGAGGAAGTCGATCCTAATCCTGCCAACTTTGTGGGAGCCGGTATCATACACACCAAAACCACCCAGATTGGATGCTTACTGCGTTTGGAGCCCAATCTGCAAGCCCAGGTCAAGCCCCTTGAGGGAATCACTGAATACGCTTACTTTTTTTTTTTTTTTTTTACTGTGGTG
>NW_006772609.1:0-211 GCF_000442215.2 Lipotes vexillifer | reverse complement strand
TCATTAGTGTATAGGAATGCAAGAGATTTCTGTGCATTAATTTTGCATCCTGCTACTTTACCACATTCATTGATTAGCTCTAGTGGTTTTCTGGTAGCATCTTTAGGATTCTCTATGCATATGATCATGTCATCTGCAAACAGTGACGGCTTTACTTCTTCTTTTCCAATTTGGATTCCTTTAATTTCCTTTTCTTCTCTGATTGCTGTGG
>NW_006772608.1:0-657 GCF_000442215.2 Lipotes vexillifer | reverse complement strand
CCCTGAAATTGCAGGGTTCGCTCCATGGACACAGTGACCTCGAGTGACGAGGCCCTGCAACTCGCACCTCCAGAGACACAACAGGGGATAACGGGGCACCATGATGACTCGTGTGACCATCATTTGACCTGGAGTTTCTCTCAGAAAAGAACAAGATTGTCTCCCAAAAGATTAGACTATTGCTTGCAGGACTTACTGTACACAGAGGGGAGCTAATAAGCTTGGAAGGGGAACCGTATGTCCTGCTGTCACCAGAGAAAAGCCTACAGACACCATGATGATGGTGGCCAATAAGACCGGCTTGACTTCTGGCTACTTTAAAAGGTTGTTGACTGAGAGGCCATCATGGTCCTTGATCACGACTGACCCTGGACTGTGTGGGAGTGGAGCCGGCAGGGCTGTGACACCTGGTGCTGTTTTTATATTAATTCAGGGGCCTAATTGAAGAAAGCGCAGACTACTGGTCAGAGCATCTAGGCTGGCAGAAAGGGGCAGCCTAAGGTGCCCGAACAAATGTGGGGTGGGGTAAAACCGGCCCCCACAGCGTCTCTGCACATCTCTTTCCTGAACCCTTCAAGGTCTTTAGAAACTATCACACTTCCAATGCTGGTGCTCAGGCGGATGAGCAGGGAGGCAGGAGACCTGGGGACAATCAAC
>NW_006772607.1:0-281 GCF_000442215.2 Lipotes vexillifer | reverse complement strand
GAATTTCCACACTTTTCTTTCTGGGTCTACCTTAACCTCCCTGAAGTGCTGGGTATTCAGTACGCATAACAAGAGACTCCATAACCATTAAATCATGTGATGTGCATTATATGCTAATTGGTTATTTCAAAACTTAGGCCAACAAATAAATTCAGATTATTGGCTTGGTTTTTACCCGGACGTTCCTAAAACTCTTCAGAGAATTAAATCCTTACCTCGACCACATGCTGAAGAGCAGGTCTCACTGCTGTCATTAAACTGTCCTGTGCTACCACCTCAAA
>NW_006772606.1:0-274 GCF_000442215.2 Lipotes vexillifer | reverse complement strand
CCAGTACCTAGGACAGAGGTCCCAAAGGCTCAGATAGGTGGTGGTGGGATTGTCATTGCTGCTATTATTGCTAGAGTCAATAATATTATCATAATTAGACATCTGGTTGTCTCCAGATGATACTACTTCCCTTGAAGATCTCTTAAGTTTGTTTTGGTTTTTTTTATTTCTTTTTTTCTCACACTCCATGTACTTTGGAACTTAGAGTACATGTATTAGATTAAGTAATGCTAGGGACTTAACACAATAGAAGTTTCTTTCTTGCTCAGGTAAA
>NW_006772605.1:0-260 GCF_000442215.2 Lipotes vexillifer | reverse complement strand
TCTCGTGGTCAGGCCCCTCCCAGGATACAGAGCTACACTTGCAGGTATAGTGGCAGGGATGGGAACACAGCAACCATGCATATAGCCCTCATTGCTGAGCACCCGCAGCTCACATGTCGCTCAGAGCTGACACAGAGCACCTCAGAGCAGGACTTAAACTATCAAACAGTAGCTCCGACAGTTCTGTGACCCTGGGCATCAGTCTGGGCGGCCTCCCTCCGCTTGGTCTTCCTGAGACTTCCACTGCACCCGGGGCACCA
>NW_006772604.1:0-1618 GCF_000442215.2 Lipotes vexillifer | reverse complement strand
TCCCCCCCCCCCCCGCCAAATTTATATGCTGAAGTCCTAACCCTTAGTACCTCAGAATGTGACCTTATTTGGAGATGATACCTTTACAGAGGTAATCAAGTTAAATGAGGTCATTAAGGTGGGTACCAATCCAGTATGTCTATCTAGTGTCCTTCTAAGAAGGGAAATTTTAGACACAGAAAGGCTTTGAGGGAAGAAAATGTGAAAAGACATAGAAGACAGTCATCTACAAGCCAAGGAGAGAGACCTGGAGCAGATTCTTCTGTCCTCAGAAGGAGCCAAGCCTGCAATACCTTGATTTTGAACTTCTAGCCTCTAGAACTGTGAGATAAATTTCTGGTGTTTCAGCCACCCAGGCTCTGGTACTCTGTTACAGCAGCCCTAGGAAACTAACACAGAGAGTAAATAGCAATTCTTCTTCAAACTGAGACAAAAAAGGACCCCATCCATGTCTTTCCTAATCACTGGTAAATTCAAGTATTTCTCAGGATAGTTTAGTTTCTCAATGAGAGTATATATGTTATATGTATATCATACCTATGGTTTGGTACAAGACAGAGAGTAACCAAGCCTTTACATTCCTGAAGGGGCTAGTTGAGTGTTAGGCACATAGATTCAACTCAGTTTAACAAATATTTATTGATCCTTCCATGTGCCAGGTGCCGGGCTGGAGACGCAGAAAATATAGTCCCTGCTTTTAAGGAACTCACAAAATCTGGTAGAAAAAGCGCAAGTGTATAAACAACTGTATACCTCAGAATGATAAGCACAATGATTGAAATGCATAAAATGACAGAAGGAAGAAGTGCCTATCTCCAGGAACAGGGGCTGGTCAGAGAAGCTTCTCAGAGGAGGGTCTGACCTGAGTTAAACTTGCCGTCTTCTCTATGAGGTTACAAATCAGGGAAACAGATTGCACTAATACACGCTACCAGTCTGAATATGTTTTCAGAAGCAGAAAAACCATTTGTGAATCATTGCAGCCTTGTTTATAATAGCCAAAAGAATTGGAAGCCTCCCAAATCTTTATTAATAGACAGTGTTAAGTAAATTATGCTATATTCATAAAATGGCCACCCTATAGCAATTATGCAACCGTTAAAAATGAGGTAGAGTTATATATACTGGAAAAGTATATATACTTTTATATACTTTATATATACTTTCCAAGTTATATATACTTGGAAAGATCTCCAAGACATTAAGTGAACAAATTAAACGGTAGAATAATGTACATAGTATGATACCATTCATGTTATAAGTAAAAGGATATATGAATAGTTACTCAGATTTATGAATGCATGGAAAGAATCTGGAAGAATACATAAAAACTGGTAATATTAGTTACCTGAAAGGATGGGAGAGGAGAGGCAGGGATTTTTTATATATATGAATATATTCATTTAATCTTTTACAATAAAAAGGTTTTAAGGCAAAAACAAATTTTAAAAATATTTCCTGGGGGACTTCCCTGGTGGTGCAGTGGTTGAGAGTCCGCCTGCCGATACAGAGGACGCAGGTTCGTGCCCTGGTCCGGGAGAATCCCACATGCTGTGGAGCGGCTGGGCCCGTGAGCCATGGCCGCTGAGGCTGCGCGTCCGCAGCCTGTGCTCCGCAA
>NW_006772603.1:0-205 GCF_000442215.2 Lipotes vexillifer | reverse complement strand
GTCTCCCTCCCAATATCACCATGAAAATGTAAAATATTTTATAATTTAAAGAACATCTTCACAAAGGGTGAACAAGTATGGCTTACAAAAATTCAGTCTGACAGTTAGGGAGTTTGAGGACTTCAAATCACATTGCATGTCTCCGGGTGGAGACCCAGATCTTGTCTCAGACTCTCCTGACCACTCAGATTTTCAAGACATAAGG
>NW_006772601.1:0-467 GCF_000442215.2 Lipotes vexillifer | reverse complement strand
CCCGTTCCCTAACCCTAAACATAACCCTAGAACTAACACTTACACGAAGCCTTACCCTAAACCATGCCCTATTCGAAACCCATACAATAACGCTAAACCGTGCCCTAATCCTAACCCATACGCTCACACAAACCCGTGCCCTAACACGTACGCTAACACTAAACCGTTGTTTTACCCTAAACTGTACCCTAAATCATCCCCATTTCTTAACCCTATCCTAATACTTACCCGAAGCCTTAACCTGACCCGTGCCCTAATCCTAAACCGTAGGCTAACACTAACCCGTGCCCTAAAATGTATGCTAACCCTAAACCATTGTCGTACTCTAACCTGTACCCTAAACCGTCCCTGTTACCTAACCCTAACCCTAACACTTACCTTGAGCCTTAACCTAAACCATGCCGTAATCCTAATCCGTACGCTAACACTCACCTGTGACCTAGCATGTACACTAATGCTAAACCGTT
>NW_006772600.1:0-286 GCF_000442215.2 Lipotes vexillifer | reverse complement strand
GTGATATTTGAGCTTTTCCTAGACAACTTCTATCCTTTATTCACTTGGTAGTTCAGAGGCCTCATTAGTAGGGCTGCCAATCAGAATGTCGTCTGCATGTTGAAGGAGGGTTTCCTTTTCCAGAGGTAGAACTTTTAGGTGTTTAGGTAAGCTTTCCCCAAAGATGGTGTGGGAATTTTTGAACCCTTGGGGCAGGACGGCCCGGAAGTATTGTTTTTCTTGTAATGTTGAGTCCTGCCACTCACAAGCCAAAATTTCTTGTGACTCTGGGACTAATGGAATACAA
>NW_006772598.1:0-1509 GCF_000442215.2 Lipotes vexillifer | reverse complement strand
ATTACTGTAGCTTTGTAGTATAGTCTGAAGTCAGGGAGCCCGATTCCTCCAGCTCCGTTTTTTTCCCTCATGACTGCTTTGGCTATTCGGGGTCTTTTGTGTCTCCGTACAAATTTTAAGACTTTTTGTTCTAGTTCTGTAAAAAATGCCTGGTAATTTGATAGGGATTGCATTGAATCTGTAGGCTGCTTTGGGTAGTATAGTCATTTTCACAGTATTGATATTCTTCCAATCCAAGAAGAGAACATAATTTCTTGAGGCCAAAGCTGCTGACCTTAAAGACCAAAGAGAAGGTAGCACAGACCCTGGAAGGTCTGGATGGCAATGTTAAGGAAAAACCAGTAAGTATCATTGTGGAAAAGACATTGCAAGGAACACAAAAATAGATGTGGGGAGACCATTTTAGGGGACTCTTGGAGTTGCCCAGGCAAGAGACAGTGGAGCTTGAAATAGAAGGGTGGTGGTAGGAGTAAAGGGACAGGTTTAAGAGATTTTTTTGCAGATAAATTTAGCTGTTCTTGGTGATTACATTATTTGAGGGGCCGGAGAGGTGGCATGCAATGAGAGGTGTCACGGGTGACTCCTGAGTTCTGGAGCGAAGCTGTGCCAAGCGAAGAAGACAATTTTTATGGTTTTTTTTGCAGGGCAGGGGGGACTGAAGGTGATGAATCCTGAATTAAAAAAAAAATTTGTATAGGTTACAATGTTGTGTTAATTTCAAGTGTACAGCAAAGCGATTGTTATAGATATATATATAAATATATATAGTATATATTTTTACTTATAGATATATGTAAGTATATATAGTATATATATATTTTTTCAGATTCGTTTCCATTATAGGTTATTACAAGATGTTAAGTGTAGTTTCCTGTGCTATATAGTAGGTCCCTGTTGTTTACCTGTTTTATATATAGTAGTGTGTATATGTTAATCCTAAACTCTTAATTTATTCCCCCCACCCCTATCCTGTTTGGTAACCATGAGTTTGGTTTGCTTTGTTGCTGAGTTTTTAAAACTAAAAACACAGTAGCCAGGGGGAAATCCTACAAAGATTTTCATCTCCCCAAAATAGTCACAGTAACTGAAACTAAAAACTTAAATAACAGTTATTATATTTCTCCAAACCTACAATATGATAGGTTGTAAGATACACCATTATTCTGTATACCACTCAGAAGGAAAAAACTGGCCATTTAAACTGTGACACACTAATGGTTATAAGATAAATCTTGTTTTTTAAAAAGATGCTAAATAGGAAGAATGTACTACTTGGAAACAGTGAAGTAAAAGAGTAATAAGATAAGTTGATTCAGATAGTAGAGTAGTACAGAGTGCACTAGAGAACAAATAAAATGGTGGCTGCTGCACCTGCCACTATGTTAGATTTTTAAAGTTACATAGAATTTAGTCACCAGTTTTGTTTGTTTGTTTTTTGCGGTAGGCGGCCTCTCACTGTTGTGGCCTCTCCCGCTGCAGAGCACAGGCTCTGGACGCGCAGGCTCAGCA
>NW_006772597.1:0-242 GCF_000442215.2 Lipotes vexillifer | reverse complement strand
TGATGTTTCAGATAGCCACATGAAATAAAGTGAGAAAGGTCAACAAGCTGAAAGAATGTGGAGCAGCATCTCCTTAATTGCTTACATAATTCTGATAATTACCTCTTTGTGGATAAAGTAATTAATGGGGAATCTAATTCAAGGAAAATGTATGAACTTCAAGCCTTCTCGAAGCCAAGTATTTCTTTCCACAAAAGGTTACTTTCCACAGCCGTGCTTCCTTATTACCAGACAGGGAAAGA
>NW_006772596.1:0-235 GCF_000442215.2 Lipotes vexillifer | reverse complement strand
AAGTATGGTGCTCACACAGGAAAAAAGTAGTCAACAAGAAGCTATAATATATATGTTAAAAAACAAAAAAACTAAAGGGAAAGCATATATAAAGAATTAAAGGAAAGAATGAGAACAATGTGTGACCAAATAGAGAACACCCACCTGCAGCCCTCTCTAGGCTTCCTGTTCGACCTAAGAAGGAGAAAATTGAGAAATACCACTGAAAGTCATAGGCAGGGATACAGACTCACCA
>NW_006772594.1:0-871 GCF_000442215.2 Lipotes vexillifer | reverse complement strand
TCTGCAACAAGAGAAGCCACTGCAGTGAGAAGCCCGTGCACCACAACGAAGAGTAGCCCCCACTTGCTGCAACTAGAGAAAGCCTACGAGCAGCAATGAAGACCCAGTGCAGCCAAAAATAAATAAATAAAATAAATAAATTTATTTTAAAAATAAATAAGAAAGAGAGAGAGATCTAGGAAAGAATTGGTTCATGTGATTGTGATGATTCACTAGGCAAATCTGAAATCAATAGGACAGGCTATTAAAGTTATGAGGAAGGGCAGGCTAGAACTCTCGGGCTTGAACTGAAGCTGCAATCCACAGGTGGAATTTCTTCTTCAGGGGAGCCTTAGTGCCACTCTAGGTTTTTCAAATGTTTGAATCAGGCCCACCCAAATTATCTAGGGTAATCTTCCTTTCTTAAAGTAAACTCACTGTAGACTTTAATCACATCTACAAAATACCTCAGCAACACCTAGATTAATGTCTAACTGGCTAAGGAGGGATTGTCGTCTAGCCAAGTTGACACACAGAAGTGACCATCACACTCAACCATGATACCATCTTTAAGTGGCAGAACAGACTTTTGAACCTAGGTCAACCTAACTCCAAAGCCAGTGCCCTCTTCAGGACATCATCTCATTCAATACTCTAGTAAGGGCTTGCATCTTAAAAAGGGGTCCTCAGTATTACTAGCAATATGCAAATATAATCTGCTTAAATATGTGTCAGAGATGGGGAAAGGTGTTCTTGCTTTGGGTACAGGTTAGACTAGAGAGATTTTCAGCACTGAAATTCAACAGTCCTTTGGTTCAATGATACTAAGATTTGTTATACAGCAGAAACTAACACAACATTGTAAAGCAATTATACTCCAATAAAGATGTTA
>NW_006772593.1:0-4556 GCF_000442215.2 Lipotes vexillifer | reverse complement strand
GTATTTGTGGGGAGGAAGGTGATCTCCGCGTCTTACTCCTCCGCCATCTTTCCACCGCCTCTGTTCATATTTTCTATTTATTTTTGGTTCTGTCTTGGGAGATTTTGCACTTCTAAGAAATTTGTTCAGTCCTTCTAGTTTGTTCATTTTACTGTGTATAATTGTTTGTAGTAGGCCCTTATGATCCTGTGTACTTCTGTGATGTTGCTTGTAACTTCTCTTTCTTTTATTACGTTATTGATTTGGGCACTCCCTCTTCATTTCTTGAGGAGTCTGCCTAAAGTTTTATCAATTCTATTTATCTTTTGAAAGAACCAGCTCTTAGTTCATTGATATTTTCTACTTTTTTTTGTCTCTGTTTCATTTATTTCTGCTTTGATCTTTATTATTTCTTTCCTTCCACTAACTTAGGGTTTTGTTTCCTAATTTCTTTAGGTGTGGATTTTGGTTGTTTATTTGAGATTTACCTTGTTTCCTGTGGCAGGATTATATCATTATAAGCTTTCCTTTTAAAACTACTTTTGCTGCCTCCCATAAATTTTGGATTGCTCTGTTTTGTTTTCATTTTTCTCCAGGTATTTTAAAATTTCCTCTTTTATTTCTTTTATGACACATTCATTATTAGCAGTAAGTATATTGTTTAGAGTCTATGTGTTTGTGTTTTTTTTTCATTTTTTCCTTGTAGTTAAAATCCAGTCTCATAGCATTGTGGTCAGAAAAAAATCCTTGATATAATTTCAATTGTAAATTTACTGGGACTTGTTTTGGGGATTACTTTATGATCTATCCTTGAAAATGTTCCATGTGCACTTGAAAAGAATGTGAATTCTATGCTTTTGGAAGGAATATTTTATATACACCAAAAGTATATCTGATGTAATGTGTCACTTAAGGCTAGTGTTTGCTTATTGATTTTCTGTCTGGATGATCTGGCATTTGATAGAAGTGGCATATTAAATTTCCTTACTCTTATTGTGTTACTGTCTATACCTCTTTTTTGTTTTGTGTATTTCTTAACTAGTTATTATGGACATAGATGATTTTACTACTGTTGTCTTTTAGACTTCCGACTATATTTATAAGTGAGTGAAATACTACTTTTATTGTATATTTCATTTTACCAATGAGATTTTTCCTTTTGTGCTTTCCATATTTGTAGTTTTGGTGTTTTTTTTCTGCTTAAATAAATGCTTTTAATATTTATTGTAAATATGGTCTCATGGTACTGAACTCTTTTAGTTTTTGCTTTTCAGTAAGACCCTTTATCTCTCCTTCAAATTTGAATTATAGCATTGTGAGGGAGTGTATTCTTGGTTGTAGGGTTTTTTATTTAATCACTTTAAATATATCACACCACTGTTTTCTGTCCTGCAATTTTTTCTACTGAGAATTCAGCTTATAGTCTTATGCACCCTTGTATGTAACTAGTTGCTTTCTCCTTGCTGCTTTTAATATTTCCCCTTTATCTTTAATTTTTGCCACTTTAACTACAATGTGTCTTGCTGTGAACTTCATTTGGTTGATATTGATTGGGACTTTCTGTGCTTACTGGACCTGTTTCCATGTCTGTTTGCATTCCCAGGTTTGGGAAATTTTCAGTAATTGTGTCTTCATATATGTTCTCTGCCCATTTCTCTCTCTCTTCTCTTCCTGAGATCACTATAATGCAAATGATGTCATCCCAGAATCTCCTTAAGATACCATCGCTTGCCAATTTTTTGTTTTCTTCTCTGTCTGGGAGTTTTTCATTGCTTTGTCTTCCAGCTCATTAATTTACACTTCTATTTTATCCACTCTACTGTTGCACCCCTTCAGTATATTTTTCAGTTTAGTTATAACTTATTTTTGGTACTTTCTTATGTTTTCTATATCTTTAAGTTCTTGCTGTGTTCATTCATTCTTCTCCTGTGATGAGCAGCATTTGAATGATCATTACTTCTTATCTTTTTATCAGATAGGTTGCCTATCCTTGTTTCATTGAGGTATTTTTCTGGGGAATTGTCTTGTTCTTTGCTTTGGAACATATTCCTTCATCTCTTCATTTTGCCTGTCTCTTTGTGTTTGCCTATATGTATTATGCAAAACAGTTCCCTCCCTGGGTATTGAAAGAGTGGTCATGTGTAGGAGCTGTTCTGTGTGGCCCAGAGTGCAATCTCCTCTGGCTGAAACAGGAAAGGTTCAGGGCACAACCTTTAAAAGAATGACATAGCTTGCGGACATGACATAAACTGATTAGAACAAACTAGGTCCAAGATGGTGGGCAACTCAACTTCCACTAGACCTTGAGCCTTAGTGTATGCTCATTGTAGCACATCAGCATGTTAATGACACACCCACAGGCACCATGACAGTTCTAAGGCCAACTATAAAAGGTCAAAAAGTGGGCAGTGGCCCAATTCCTGGAAATCCCCACCTCCTCCCCAAAATAGCTGGAATACTCCTCCCACTCTTTAGCCTATGAAATTACCCACCTCTATAAAAGCTGACAACCCCATATCCTGGTGCCTCTCACCTTCTGAGATGGCCCACACTCTATGTAGTGTGTATCTCCCTGAATAAACCTTCTTTCACTTTACTATGGCATACTCTTGAGTTCTTTCCTGCACGAAGCCAAGAACCCACACTCAGTGGCCATCCCAGGGACTAGTCTGAGACCTGGGATGTGACCATACTCTCTGGCCCCACTTTCTTTCCTGCAACATCTTTCCTGGCACCCCACATGGGTCATTGAATTACAATACCATATTGCAGTTGGGTCTATTTTGTAAAAGGAAAAGTAAATTAGGGGAAGTCATACATTCAAATGTTCATGGCCCTTTTCCAAAATCCAGGTCTAAAGAACTCCCACAAGGTGTGCTTGGTTCACTTCCCTTCAAAGTGCTTTCTTCCCCCACAAGAGCCAGATGTTTTAGATGATCCCTTTATGAGTCCACCTCCTTGAGGTCCACAGCCAGGAACACCTACCTTCCTCAGTGCTGAGGGGAAACAGTCCTCCAGACCATCTACCCTAATGCCCCATCTGGGCATCCAGAGACCCCATTACCATACCCCTCCAAGTCTGCCCCCCTCCTCCATCACCAGAAGAGAGTCCCACCAGTACTATTTGTAGTGGGGCTACCTACTGACCTCCTACCACCAAACTCTGTCCCTTAAGGGAAGTGTTGGCTGGTGAATGAGGAGCAATCAGAGTCCACGTCCCTTTTTCTATGGCAGATTTGGCTATTTGCAAAGAGAAATTTGGACGTTTCTCTGAGGACATCAGTCAGTTTGTGGAGGAATTTACCAAAATGGCAATGTCTTATGAACATACTTGGGGTGACCTATATGTCCTCCTTTCTACCTGCTGAAGCTTTGAAGAAGAAATCTGGATACTTGGTGCAGCCCAGACACATACAGACAAATTGAAACCTGAAATCAAGGACGTATAATCTACCTTACCAAGTGGGGGGGATGCAATCCCTGACCAAGATCCCCACTGTGACTACCAACAAGGAAGTAGAGGGATTGAATGCAAGAACCACATGATAACTTGTCTCAGACAGGGGATGAAAAGGTGTATTGTTAGGTCTGTCAATTATGACAAAGTCAGAGAAGTAACACAGGAAAAAGATGAGAATCTGGCCTTTTTTAGGGCTGCTTGGCAGAGACCTTTAAAAGATATACCAATATAAGTCCCGGCACCCACAAAGGGCAAGTCCTAGTAAACATCAACTTTATCACTCATTTGGCCCCAGATATTAGGAGAAAATTATGAAGAGCAGCTATATGACTCCAGACCCCCAAGAATCAGCTCATGGATTTGGCCTTCGGAATATTTAACAATAGAGGTGCGGTGAAGAGGCAAACAGGATTTGGGGACAATAGTGAAAAGCACAACTTACTGGTGGTAACCCTAACCCCTGCAATACCTCAGAGTTACCTTTCCTTGTGAAAACTCATGGTGAGGACAGGATCCAGGAAACCTGGATAAGAGCCACTGTCTCACCAAGAAAACATCTGTTTTAAGTGTGGCCAAGAAGGCCACTGGGAAAACTAATGCCCCGGTATGGGAAAAGTCCAGCAGGACCCTGCCCGACACACAGAGAAGGCCACTGGAAGTGGGACTGCCTCCATTCCTGAAGCGGTCCCCAAACCAATGATGGCTGAGAGGACTGAAGACTGATGGGGCCCTGTATGCTTCCTAGCTCTCAAAGGACACCTGGTAATTTCTCTGGAGGAGCCTCAGGTAACCCTTGACATGGCAGGTAGGAAAGTTTTTTCTTATTGGATACGGGGGCCACCTACTCTGTGCTGAATGATTTCCCTAGACCCTTGTCCTGCCAATCCTGTATGATAATGGGGATTGATGGAAAGCCCAAAACCAGGTGATTCAACCCTCCCCTCAACTGTTTGCTAGGAAATTTTACCCTTGCACATCAGTTTCTGCTCATGTCTGTGTGCCTCCCCCATTGTTGGGAAGGGATTGCTCACTAAATTCCACACAATTGTCCAAACTGGAGATCCCCATGGAGATGGTACCCACCAAGGAAAACAATTGCTCTTGGCTGGAGGAATCT
>NW_006772592.1:0-246 GCF_000442215.2 Lipotes vexillifer | reverse complement strand
CTAGAGTCTGTCATACAGAGTGAAGTAAGTCAGAAAGAGAAAAGCAAATACTGTATGCTAACATATGTATATGGAATCTAAAAAAAAAAAAAAGAAAAGAAAAGAAAAATGGTCCTGAAGAACCTAGGGGCAAGACGGGAATAGAGACACAGACCTACTAGAGAATGGACTTGAGAATATGGATGGGGGAAGGGTAAGCTGTGACAAAGCGAGAGAGTGGCATGGACATATATACACTACCAAACG
>NW_006772591.1:0-298 GCF_000442215.2 Lipotes vexillifer | reverse complement strand
TTTCTGACTTACTTCACTCTGTATGACAGTCTCTAGGTCCATCCACCTCACTACAAATAATTTTGTTTCTTTTTCTTTTTTTCTTTTATGTAATTCTTTTATTGTGACTTAAAAGCTCACATAGATTTTCTGCTTTTTCTGTGTGGCATTTGTCTTTCCTTTATTGTGTAACAAACTATCTTTATATATACCTATTATATGTTTTCAAATATTTTCCAAAATTTATCAAATGTTCAAATACTTTGTTCTAGTTATGATTTCTGAATTTTGTTTCTTTTTATGGCTGAGTAATATTTCA
>NW_006772590.1:0-201 GCF_000442215.2 Lipotes vexillifer | reverse complement strand
TGTTTTTTTTTTTTTTTTTTTTTTTAGATTCCATATATATATATGTTAGTATATGGTATCTGTCTTCCTCTTTCTGACTTACTTCACTCTACAGACTCTAGGTCCATCCACTTTACTACAAATAACATAATTTTGTTCCTTTCTGTGGCTGAGTAATATTCCATTGTATATATGTGCCACATCTTCTTTATCCATTCATCT
>NW_006772589.1:0-556 GCF_000442215.2 Lipotes vexillifer | reverse complement strand
CTCTTTCCCCCCACATCTTCTCCTCGGGTGTTTATTATTTCAGGGCACGTTGGAAAATCGGTGGTTTTCTTAGCAGTTTTCCCCAAATACGAGATCTCCGAGGAGAGGACACCAATTAGACTCTTAGTTTCTGAGCTTCGCTTTAACTTTGATCAAATAGCTTTTAGTACCAGCCTACATCTCAAAGGAGGTATCCTTGATGTGTTGCTTCGGATGAACTTTCTGCTGTGTGTAATTCCCAAAATTCTTGTAAAGGAATCCTGTTTTTCTGTTGTTGCTTTTTCCTAACTACATATCAGAAGAGATGATAAAATCTCTTTGAGGGCCTACCATGCGTCAGGTATTTACATATCTCACTGACAATTTTCATAAAATCCCTGTGCCATAAGTACCATTATTCCAGTTTCACAAATGAGGAAATCAAGGCCCAGGAGGGTAGATACCTTGCTCATCACAGAGCTAGGAAGTGGCAGAGCTGGGATTTAGGAGAACTGCTGTCACAATCCGTTGTCTGCATATCTCCACATTTTTTTTTTTTTTTTTTTTTTTTTTTTTT
>NW_006772588.1:1410804-1481653 GCF_000442215.2 Lipotes vexillifer | reverse complement strand
TTTGTGACATCCTTTTCTGGTTTTGGTATCAGGGTGATGGTGGCCTCGTAGAATGAGTTTGGGTGTGTTCCTACCTCTGTTATATTTTGGAAGAGTTTGAGAAGGATAAATGTTAGCTCTTCTCTAAATGTTTGATAGAATTCATCTGTGAAGCCATCTGTTCCTGGGTTTTTGTTTGGTGGAAGATTTTTAATCACAGCTTCAATTTCAGTGCTTGTGATTGTTCTGTTCATATTTTCTATTTCTTTCGATTCAGTCTTGGCATGTTGTGCTTTTCTAAGAATTTGTCCATTTCTTCTTGGTTGTCCATTTTATTGGCATAGAGTTGCTTGTAGTAATCTCTCATGATCCTTTGTATTTCTGCAGTGTCAGTTGTTACTTCTCCATTTTCATTTCTAATTCTATTGATTTGAGTCTTTTCCCTTTTTTTTCTTGATAGGTCTGCCTATGGCTTATCAATGTTGTTCATCTTCTCAAAGAACCAGCTTTTTTTTTTTATTGATCTTTGCTATCGTTTCCTTAATTTCTTTTTCATTTATTTCTGATCTGATTTTTATGATTTCTTTCCTTCTGCTATCTTTGGGGTTTTTTTGTTCTTCTTTCTCCAATTGCTTTAGGTGTAAGGTTAGGTTGTTTATTTGAGATATTTCTAGTTTCTTAAGGTAGTATTGTATTGCTATAAACTTCCCTCTTAGAACTGCTTTTGCTGCATCCCATAGGTTTTGGGTCGTTGTGTTTTCATTGTCATTTGTTTCTAGGAATTTTCTGATTTCCTATTCTGTGATCTCTTGGTTATTAAGTAGTGTGTTGTTTAACCTCCATGTGTTTGTATTTCTTACAGATTTGTTCCTGTAATTGATATCTAGTCTCATAGCATTGTGGTCGAAAAATATTCTTGATATGATTTCAATTTCCTTAAACTTACCAAGACTTTCTTTGTGACCCAAGATATGATCTATCCTGGAAAATGTTCCATGAGCACTGGAGAAGAAAATGTATTCTGTTGTTTTTGGATGGAATGTCCTATAAATATCAAGTCCATCTTGTTTAATGTATCATTTAAAGCTTGTGTTTCCTGACTGATTTTCATTTTGGATGATCTGTCCATTGGTGAAAGTGGGGTGTTAAAGTTCCCTACTATGATTTTGTTCCTGTCGATTTCCCCTTTTATGGCTGTTAGTATTTGCCTTATTTATTGAGGTGCTCCTATGCTGGGTGCATAAATATTTACTATTGTTATATTTTCTTCTTGGATTGATCCCTTGATCCTTATGTAGTGTCCTTCTTTGTCTCTTGTAATAGTCTTTGTTTTAGAGTCTGTTTGTCTGATATGAGAGTTACTACTCCAGCTTTCTTTTGATTTCCATTTGCATGGAATATTTTTTCCATCCCCTCACTTTTAGTCTGTATGTGTCCCTAGGTCTGAAGTAGGTCTCTTGTAGATAGCATATATATGGGTCTTGCTTTTGTTTCCATTCAGCCAGTCTATGTCTTTTGGTGGGAGCATTTAATCCATTTACATTTAAGGTAATTATCAATATGTATGTTCCTATTACCATTTTCTTAATTGTTTGGTGTTTGTTATTGCAGGTCTTTTCCTTCTCTTGTGTTTCCTGCCTAGAGAAGTTCCTTTAGCATTTGTTGTAAAGCTGGTTTGGTGGTGCTGAATTCTCTTAGCTTTTGCTTGTCTATAAAGGTTTTAATTTCTCCATCAAATATGAATGAGATCCTTGCTGGGTAGAGTAATCTTGGTTGTAGAATTTTCTCCTTCATCACTTTTAATATGTCGTGCCACTCCCTTCGGGCCTGCAGAGTTTCTTCTGAAAGATCAGCTGTTAGCCTTATGGGGATTCCCTGATGTGTTATTTGTTGTTTTTCCCTTGCTGCTTTTAATATCTGTACTTTGTATTTAATTTTTGATAGTTTGATTAATATGTGTCTTGGCATGTTTCTCCTTCGATTTAGCCTGTATGGGACTCTCTGTGCTTCCTGAACTTGATTAAGTATTTCCTTTCCCATATTAAGGAAGTTTTCAACTCTAATCTCTTCAAATATTTTCTCTGTCCCTTTCTTTTTCTCATATTCTTCTGGGACCCCTGTAATTCGAATGTTGGTGCATTGAATGTTGTCCCAGAGGTCTCTGAGACTGTCCTCAATTCTTTCCATTCTTTTTTCTTTATTCTGCTCTGCAGTAGTTATTTCTACTATTTTATCTTCCTGGTCACTTATCCATTCTTCTGCCTCAGTTATTCTGCTATTGATCCCTTCTAGAGAATTTTTAAGTTCACTTAATGTGCTGTTCATCACTGTTTGTTTGCTCTTTACTTCTTCTAGGTGCTTGTTAAACATTTCTTGTATTTTCTCCATTCTATTTCCAAGATTTTGGATCATCTTTACTATCATTATTCTGAATTCTTTTTCAGGTAGACTGTCTATTTTTTCTTCATTTGTTATACTTGATGGGTTACTGCCTTGCCCCTTCATCTGCTGTATGTTTCTCTGTCTCCTCATTTTGCTTAACTTACTGTGTTTGTGATCTCTTTTTAGCAGGGTGCAGGTTCGTAGTTGCTGTTGTTGTTGGTGTCTTCCCCTAGTGGCTAAGGTTGGTTCAGTGGGTTGTGTAGGCTTCCTGGTGGAGGGGACTAGTGTCTGTGTTGTGGTGGATGAGGCTGTATCTTGTCTTTCTGGTGGGCACATCCACGTTTTGTGGTGTGTTTTGGGGTGTCTGTGGCCTTATTATTATTTTAGGCAGCCTCTCTGCTAATGAGTGGGGCTGTGTTCCTGTCTTGCTAGTTGTTTGGCATAGGGTGTGCTGCACTGTAGCTTGCTGGTTGTTGAGTGGAGCTTGGTTTTGGCATTGACATGGACATCTCTGGGAGATTTTCGCCGTTTGCTATTATGTGGAGCTGGGAGGTCTCTTGTGGACCCGTGTGCTGAACTTAGCTCTCCCACCACAGTGGCACAGCCCTGATGCCTGGCTTGAGCACCAAGAATCTGTTCTCCACACATCTCAGAATAAAAAGGAGGAAAAAGAGAAATAAAGAAAGAAGAAGATAAAATGAAATAAAATAAAATAAAGTAAAACAAAATAATGTTATTAAAATATAAAATAAAAAATAAATATTAAGAAAAAAATTTTTAAGTGAGAAAAGGAAAAAAAAATGGACAGACAGAACCCGAGGACAAATGGTAAAAGCAAAGTTATACAGACAAAATCACACAGAGAAGCATATACTTACACACTCTCAGAAAGAGAAAAAGGGAAAAATAAATGTATATATCATTGCTCCCAAAGTCCACCTTCTCAATTTGTGATGATTCGTTGTCTATTCAGGCATTCCACAGATGCAAGGTACATCAAGTCGATTGTGGAGATTTAATCCACTGTTCCTGAGGCTGCTGGGAGACATTTCCCTTTCTCTTCTTTGTTCTCACAGCTCCCAGGGGCTCAGCTTTGGATTTGGCCCGCCTCTGTGTGTAGGTCGCCTGAGGGCGTCTGTTCTTTGCTCAGACAGGATGGGGTTAAAGGAGCTGCTGATTCGGGGGCTCTGGCTCACTCAGGCCACGGGGAGGGAGGGGCTCGGTGTGCGGGGCGAGCCTGCGGCAGCAGCAGCCAGCGTGACGTTGCACCAGCCTGAGGCCGCCATGTGTTCTCCCGGGGAAGTTGTCCCTGGATCCCGGGACCCCAGCAGTGGTGGGCTGCACAGCCTCCCTGGTAGGGAGGTGTGGATAGTGACCTGTGCTCGCACACAGGCTTCTTGTTGGCGGCAGCATCAGTCTTAGTGTCTCATGCCCGTGTCTAGGGTCCGCACTGATAGCCGCAGCTCGCACCCGTCTCTGGAGCTCCTTTAAGCAGCACTCTGAATCCCCTCTCCTCGCACACCAGGAAGCAAAGAGGCAAGACAAAGTCTCTTGCCTCTTCGGCAGCTCCATACTTTTTCCTGGACTCCCTCCCATCTAGCCATGGCACACTAGCCCCCTCAGGCTCTGTTCACACCACCAACCCCTGCCCTCTCCCTGGGATCCCACAGTCTCCGCACGCGAAGGGGCTTCGAGTGTGTGGAAACCTTTCCTCCTTCACATCTCCCTCCCACTGGTGTAGGTCCTGTCCCTATTCTTTTGTCTCTGTTTATTCTTTTTTCTTTTGCCCTACCCAGGTACGTGGGGAGTTTCTTGCCTTTTGGGAGTTCTGAGGTCTTCTGCCAGCATTCAGTAGGTGTTCTGTAGGAGTTGTTCCACATGTAGATGTATTTGTGGGGAGGAAGGTGATCTCCGCGTCTTACTCTTCTGCCATCTTGAAGCTCTATTTTACCTAATATTTAGTACTCAGTTATTTTCCTGAGCCTTAGCACTGTCTAGAGTGGGTATAAATAAAGATTTTCAATCTTCTTACCCCATGAAAATACAAGATGGTACAGCTTCCTGTCCTGCAAGGACTATACCCATGACTGCGACCTAGTCTGGTGGGACCTCAATCTCCAGTCTCCTCTCTGACCCCCACTTAACAGACAGGCAAGCCAATTTCAGTGACGTTAATGAATAGTTCAAAGTCGTACAGTTAACAAAGTGTTGCTAATCTCAAAATATCTATGTTCCATTCCAAGAATCTGATTGCATGATAATGATGACATGCTTTATTGAGACCTTTGCTTGTTTTAAATTATATGACATTCCAAAATATGGCTCCATCCCCTGGATTTCTACAGTTACATAATAAGACAAGGTATGCTCAGAACTTTGGCATCAGGGAACTTTTCCTAGACCTGTGTTTGATAAATTTGCTTTCTTCGTGTTCATTACAGCATTTGAAATTTCTTCCATCCTTAATACTGCCTGGAAAAAAAATCAAACTGGAAAAAAAATTGGTAACCAACCTTTCAACCACAGATAATGGGCAGCTCATCCAGTAAATAAAAGAACAAACTATATTTTAATGTCCCTGTCCCTTAGCTCCAAATCTTATATTTCACTTCTACCAGAGCGAGTCATCTGCTATCTCACTAAGAAAGGCAGAGGGAAAGAAAGATACTAATATGGAAGAAAAGCCACAAAGGAAGGCTTGAATGAGGTTTAGGAGTGAGAAAGGAAAGTAGGAGTCATGGAGAACAGGGGAGCAGGTCAGTTGCCAATGCATCAGGCTACTGTCACCAGCCACCTGAGAGAAAGCCTCGACACTGCCACTCACACCTAGCCTTCACCAGCCCCAACACAGCCTTCCCTCACTCTCTGATTCTCACCTAGCTCAACTCTTCTTTCTTCTGCCTGGGGTCAGGGAAAGTGATGCACGAAGCTCTTACAAGTAGAATTAGGTTTTCATAAAAATTCTTTGCAATTAGGACCAATAGCTCCCAGCTGGGAGTTGTGTTCGTTTCATCACTTTATACCATGAGTCTTTAACTCCATTTTCCCACCATGTCTTTCAACTAATTCAACTTTCATTCAGCCATTATTGACTAGAGGTGAAGCAGTGATCATCTCAAGCACCTGCTGTTGTAGAATTCATGTTCCAGTTGAGGAAACAGACTATAAATAACCTTACCCAAATATAAAATGCAATGAGAAGTTTGGAATATGTGCTATAAAGAAAGATAAAGGAGGGGACATTTGAAGAGAAACCTAAGCAAAGTGAGGGTAATACCACACATTGACATGTGAATTCCCTGCTGAGGGCACAGCAATGATCTCACACTCCTTTTCTAAAATATTTCTGAAGAGGGGTAATTTTTCTGTAATTTCAAAGAATCTAGTTATTTTCTTAACCACTGTACAAGCCAAGGAAGATAGCGCATTTTCTTTCTCATCATCTTCCAGAATGGCAAAAGTCAAATTCTGATGAAAGTCTTATAGCAGGAGAGCCTCCTTAAGCGTCAAAAATAAAATCTACAGAACCACAATGTCTTTACTCTCTGTGATGATGTAACAAAAACTCTTAATTAAAACATGCCTCATTTGTTGACAACCAAGCTCCCTGCTCAGATTGCCAGCCAAAGCTCAGCTCCAGTCAAGTTCCTGGTTCATTTTCAAATTGATGTTTTCCTTTAGCCTGGTAGTTTTAAATTCACAGTTATCCAATAACCAATTCCACCTAGTTAAGAGGAAAATGAAACACTCAGCTAGATCATTATTTCCATGGTGTGAAATAAGATAAGTGAAGGTAATGCTGGGGAACCAGAATCCCCATGATACCAGGCCTTAAAGAGGAAGATAATTGAAATACGGAGGCAAAATTTCCAAGAGGGTCGAATTGTCATGCTATGTACTGTGGTCAATTCATGCATTTGAGAAAAGCTTTTCATGGGAACTTGCAAAGAAACATTAGTAAGGCAATAGTAATAAAGTTAACTCATTGTGGAAGAATTTTTCTCCTCCTCTATTGTGATGTTTTGAAATTTGTGAGGCTGTCTCTCTGTCTTCTCTGGAAAAATCAGGGGGAATTTCCTATTCCCCAAAGTTCTTCAAGTGTCTCAGTGATAGGCTCTACAAAAATGGGTGGATTTGTCTAATTAATGAGAGGCTAAAAAGTACTTTGAAAATCCCATCATCAAAGGAGTGATTTAAGTGAAAGGATCATTAGATTATATATTTACAGTCAAGTAAGATGAAAAGGATTATGATGGGAAGTGACACAGTAATTAATCAGGAAGACTGTGAATGATTCCTTTTCCAGAGTAATAGTTACTGTCAACAAGCACATTCAGATCATTTCCTAAAAGGAGATTCTGAGCAGCTCTACAGCAGTGAGCTGAGTTTCGCAATAGATGTTCTTTCATAATGTGTTAAAATAAATCTCACCTACAGGTAGTAATTGCATTGGGAGACATAACAACAATGGGTACCATTTTCTGAGGACTGAACTAAATATTTTCCATGTGTATTTCATTTATAACCCACAACAACACTCTAAGGCAGGTATTATCCTGGGAAATTTAGGACTAGTAGTGACCATCCACAGCTATTGAGTCTTGGAAACAGAATTTAAATCCAGCTCTAACTCCACAGTCTATTCCCCCGAACATTGTACTATATTGCCCTAACAGTCCTCCTTTTCTTTTTCAGTTCCTTACTTTTTGTCCCCATAAAATTTTCTATTTATATTTACAGACCAGGGACAACATATAGGGCATATCCTGGGTGATGGACAACATTTCTCTTTGGTGTCATTCTAAATGCTCTAAAACATTCTAGAGAATGCTTTGTACATTGTGCATTGCTTTTCTAACATGCTAGTTTCAGAATTCAATAATGCATATAATATTGTGTTACAAAGATAATACATTTTCCTTTGGGGCATAGTGTTAGTTAGACACTTTGTTGTGAAAAAAATTAAAAGCTATTAAAACTAACAAAATGAGGAGAAAATAGAGGCAAGTAAATTTTTGGCAAGATATTTTCATAACTGTCAGGAATTCTCTGTGATATGTGCCTTTCTATGTTCAACAAACTCTGATCAGCACTTTCTTCACGTAGTATGCAAGCAGTTACGTAACCCTTTTCACCACTCAGTCTGGGCACGTGATCAGTATTAGATGCGAGTCCAAATGGATGATTTCCTATGTGGTAGCACCACAGTTCATAGAGTCTCCAAGTTCTATCTAGTGCCAAATTACTCTTTTACTATCTTTAGCTGGAACTAGAGTGTCACTTTTTGTTTTTAGTTCTTATTTTCATGAGATTCCTTTGCAGGTTCACACATGAAGGACCAATCAATCTTTAGACCGAAGTCAGATTGGGTAGAACCCAGCAGAGATCAGAGCAGTGTGGAACAGAGTCAGAACTGCTATATCCTCCCTGGAGCTTGCATTACAGCATTGGGGAGACAAACGATAAACACAAAAACTATGTAGAATATGTAGTATATCAGATGGCACGAAATATTCTGTATTCATTTTCTAGGGCTGCCATAATAACATACCAGAAACTGCATGGCTTTTAAGAACCACCAGAAATTTGTTCTCTTATAGTCTAGAGGTTGCAAGTCTAAAATCAAGGTATTCCTTGGCTTTGAGCTGCATCACTCCAATCTCTGCTTCTGTCATCACAAAACATTCTTCCTGTCTTCCTATGGTGCCTTCCACTTCTCACAAAGACACAAGCCATATTGGGTTACGGCCCATTCTAATGACCTCATCTTAATTTGATGAAATCTACAAAGTCACTATTTCCAAATAAAATCACATTCATAGGTACAGTGGACTTTCAATATATCCTTTTAGGGACACAATTCAACGCATAGCAGATGCTAGGAGAAAAATTAAGCAGAGAAACTCATTATGACATGTGTGTAGGTGGGGAATAGGGAATAGATGCATTATTAAATAGTGTAGCCAAAAGAGGTCTCACTGAAAAGGAGATTTTTGCATAAAGATCCGAAGATGAGGGAACCAGCTAATGGATGATTGAACAAGAACACATGCAAAGGCTCTGTGGAATGTAGCAGACATGTTCAAAGAGCAGCAAGGAGGCCAGAGTGGCTGAGGCAGAGTGAACAAGGGGTAAAGTAATGAGAGGAGTTTTGAAAAGTAACAGGGGAGCCAGATTGTAAAGACTTTGGCTTTTATTCCAAGTGAGATGGAAGCTCTTGAAAATTTTTGATCAGAAGATAACAATTTCACTTGTATCTTAACAGGACTTTTCTGACCACGGTTAAAAGTAGACTCTAGGGGAGCAGGTGGAAGCAGGGATCCAGTTTAAAATGCTATTGAGAGATAATGGTGGTTTGACAATGGAGATGGTCAGTTTCTGAATATTTTTTGAAGGTGGAGCTAACAAAATTTGCTGACAGATTGGTTGTGGGGTGTGAAAGAAAGAGAAGAGTCAAGGATAACACAAGATTTTTGGCTAGAGTAACTGAAAGAAGACAGTTGCAAATAACTTAGATGTCCAAAATAAAAAAAGAGCTGTACTAGAGGGAAAATCAAGAAATCATTGAACATACCAAGTTTCAAATTTGGGGGGGGGGTTGGTACCCAAATGGAAATGTCCAGTGGAGAGTTGACTATGAGTCTGTATGTGTGAGAAAAAACCTCCCTGTTCCACATCTCACCTTGGCAGGTGCTGCGGCAAAACTGGCCAATGCTATAGTGTGAGCAGGAGCCTGAACAGAAAGCTCCGTGGTTTGTTTGGGAAAATACCCCGAAGGAAAAGTGGAGGAATTATAGTGTTTTCTCATGATACAACTTCAGAGTTTATTCATTTATGTAATAAAAATAGATTCATTATATAGCTTGGCAGTTTTCAGAACTATATATTACAAGGACTTCCAAAAGGTGAGAGACCAAATTTGCAGATCTAACATAAAATAGGTTGCTCTCTTATTAGTAAAAGACCCCATAGATAAGAGAAATGATCTAGCCAGAAGAGAGAAGCAGACAAGCCCAAACATTCATGGGGGAGGGAGGATGTATGGTTCTTCATTATGTGGTGTCAGGAGGCTCACCTTTAACCCTTCCAAAGAAGAGGGCTACCATGGGCTCTGGGAGGGAAGGATCCACAAAGCACCCAACCCAGGCCCCATGTGGGACCCATCCTCAGTTTGGGACAGAGTGAAAGTGTTCTCTCCAACTTTGCCTGGGGAGCAGCTCTTTTGACAAGAGGAGATGCACCTACCAATTCATGCTCTCCAGGAAGTGCATTCCAGGAACTCCAGGAAGTTCTCCAGGCAGCACTGATGATCACATGACTCATTCTGCCAGGAAATGAGGAAAAAAGTGTGCTTTTGTAGGTTTGTAAGGTGGAGCTGAAATTCAAGTACTTAGCCCAGGAAAAAGCTTCAATTTGCAGATTTCTTCCCATATTTTCATTTTTTCTCTTCTAGGCTAAGATGCCACTATAGAAATGTATCGTGACCTTGAAGTCCAAAGCTGGGATCCAGAGGTATTTTCAACCATGGATGTGTTACTTTTCTCTCTATTCAACCTCTGGTTCTACACCACAGACACAGCGAAGTCATTTGCTGTGGACACACAGCTCCTCCAGAACACAATTCTGAGTTGTTAAGAGACGCTGTGAAGCTCTAAGTGATGCAGGAAAATGTAAATTGTTACACAAATCTTAGTTAACTTCTTAATTAATGCCGCAGATTAATGGAAGGCTTTTGCTTCTTTAGAAGAAGTCATGTAATCTGTCTATAAAAATTTACTAATTTCACAGAGGAGGAATAGGAGGACAAACTGGCTCGTGGCTTGCTCAAAGCCTTACACTTTGTTACCCATGGAAATAAGGGTAGAATACTAGTCTCTCTTGACTTCTTGACCACTTTTTCATACACTACTCAATATTTAACCATAAATAGTATGGCTGCCAGGATCTCTAATATTTGGCAGACATACAGCATCAACTTATATCTCTGCAAGGATCTCCAATGGTCCTCTCACTCCAGGCAAATTACAGTCAAATCTTCTTAAGATCTTAAAAATCTTTCCAGACACTCTGAGGGAAAAGGTTGCCTGATGTAATGGAATGGCCACAAATTTTGAAATCAGGCAGCTGCCTATGAACCCAGTCTGTCATTCACTAACTCCGTGACTTAGAGCTTCTAGGAGCTTCAGTTTCTTCACTATACAATGAAGACAATAACATTTATGTCAAAGACTTGTCTTAATGATTAATTGTGATACTGTATTTAAAGGTTGTAACAGGCACAGAATAGTAATAACTGCTGAATAATAATAATTCTTGTTATTAAAGGAAAGCTGCAAAGTAGAGGGCGCTCAAGTTGACAAACAGGTAGGATGCAGTTATGAACTGCTAGGTAAAAACGAACAGACAATATACACAAATAGTTAAGTAAATATGATAGTGAATAAATAACTAGAGGCTTCTGTGATTAAAACAGTTGGCAGAACCAGTGATATTACAAGCCTGGAACCTTTTCATATCTTATTTTCATAAGTACTATTGGTACTTATGGTACCAATAAGTACTTGGTACTATTTTCATAGTGCATAGTGCATAGTACCAAGAATTTTGAAAATCTATCATTAACAAGAATAAGTTAGAAGAAGAAGATGAAGCGGAGGAAGAGAAAGGAGGGATAGGAGGTGATGGAAGATATGCAGTATATAGAGACATATGTGCCCCTCAGAACTACTTGTACAATACATAAGGGAGCCTTTTGTAATTGAAAAGGAAATACAGACATACTACCTTGTTGGTGTCTGTAAAATCACCCATTGGTCTTCTCATCCCTGCAGAAAAAAATATCTGAACATCAGTGCTTTTGCATAGAGGAGGATCTTAGGGGGATGGTAAGAACAGCGTGGAGAACACTCAGGCCAGACACATCCCCTCTGCATGTCCCACGCACCCAGCCCCATTCCACCTATGGAGAAACTGAAGCAAAGTATGACTTCCCACCACCATTATGGTCAGTGCTAGGAACAGCCAAGTAGCAAACTTTTTGATCCTTTGTAGTCAGAAAGCTCATCAATATTATTTCCAAATACATGAAGACACTTATGGTAAAGGGGCCACTCAGGCAGTGGTTTTCTTCTAGACTCTTGTTGAAGCTTTCTTTCCTTCCAATTAATGCTCCTTCCAGCCAAAGAAAATCTAGGGTTCTCTCTGAAAGGTTTCCATCTCCCTCAAGTTTTCCTCCGTGGTGGCACAGTTGGCCTTGCTAATGAGGCCCTTGTGGGAGAGTTCACGGTTGCTAGTGCCTCCCTCGCCTTGGCTGCTGATTACAACCCGGCATCAAAGCTTCCGAGAGTTTATTACCATATGTTCCATTTCCCTTTTTAGCACTGTTTGGGCTCTGTGTTCAAAGACGAGGTACTTCCTACAGTCGGGCTACAGCAGTTTTTAGATGATTTGAGCTGTAACAAGAATGCTGTGCTTTGTTGAAGACTCATCTGGAAGAGAACATTCCCCCTTTCGTGAGTAGCTGTGTTTCAGCACATGATTACATATACATATTAAAGGCTCTATCAGCTAGCCTGGGCAGGCAGGATCTTTCCTGTTATTCTAAACTTACCTTTCACACTTTCAGGCTCAACAATATTAAGGATGCCTGTCAGGGTTGGAATGGAAGGAAATCTCAGACAGGCATAAAGTTTTATTGTAGCTAGAAGATCAAAATAGATTCCTCAAATTAACTTCTTGTTTGTTTTTCTTGAAGGTGATTTTCCCGGAGGGTTGACATAAGTAAAGACTTTCTCCTGCAAATCCCGTGCTCTGATTGTGAAAGAGGGTTTGTTCAACTAAAATCCTGTCAGTGTTGCTCTTTAAAGCGCCAAAGATTTTATTTTTAGCCTGTTCTATGGAATGTTTTACAAGTGTGGTTTGTGTTTATATTTAAATACCCTGGCCAGCCCCACATTCCATATAATGTGATCAAACTTACTGAAAAAGACTTATGTAGCAATATTTATACCACAGGCAGAAAAAGGCTATGGAAACTTATACATATTACTTCTCAGTGTAGAAATACAATTAAACCATGTAGTACATATTTTCCTTCTTCTAAAACTCTTAATAGCTTTCTTTCCAGTTTGTGGTCATGATTCCCAAAGGAAAATTCCAAAGTTGCCCTGGTTACCCTAGTAATAGAATCAGGTATAAATTGTGCTCCTATATTTCCAAACACCTGTATACAAGCAACATATGAAAGTGTGCTGCCAGATGATGTATGTATAGTCAGTAGGTAAGTTTGACTTTACAGAAAAAAGTTGAGAGAAAAAAGAAATGAATAAAAAACAAAAGCAAAATAAGATCACAAGGAAAAGTAATACCGTTTTTCATTTTTTAAAAAATTTTCTCTGTTAAATCTGAAAAAAAAAGATAGGCTATTATTGTTTAATAAATTACTAATTTGTGGGGGGAATTCATAGTTTTGGATGAAATTATGTACCTTACTGGATTCTTCTATAGCTAGTCATTCTAGCCTGAAAAATAATTCAAGAAAGTTTCCTGGTGGTCATCAAAAGGCCTTCTTATGTGGCAAGTAGAAGAGACTCATAAAGGCCCAAAGCATTGATCGTTACTAAAAGAGACTGTGGAGTAGGAAAGTCATCAGCCAGGACTCTAAGAGTACTATGTTAACATTTTACTGGTCCCTTGTATTCCAGAACTCAGACTTACTTATATTCCTAGCACAATCCTTCTTACCTCAATGAATCCAGAAACTTAAGGCACAGACTGGCATTTCTGCCTGGAAATCCATATTCACTCCAGATTAAGCTCTGCTAGACACATAAATGCAAGACTCAAAACTTAAAGACACATACCAGCTCTATGCACTTGGGAAATATTTATCACCTTCTTTAAGCCTATGTTGACTTATCTTCAAAGCATGAATAATAAGGGGAGGGGAATAGGGAGTTATTGTTTATTGGGTACAGTTTCAGTTGGGGAAAATGAAAAATATCTAGAGATGGTTGTTGGTGACGGTTATACAACAATGTTAATGAACCTAATGCAACTTAAAAATGCTTAAAATGGACCAGGAAGATAAAAGAATGAAAATAACTACAGCAGAGCAGAATAAAGAAAAAAGAATGAAAGGAATTGAGGACACTCTCAGAGACCTCTGGGACAACATTAAATGCACCAACATTCGAATTATAGGGGTCCCAGAACAAGAAGAGAAAAAGGAAGGGACTGAGAAAATATTTGAAGAGATTATAGTTGAAAACTTCCTTAATATGGGAAAGGAAATAGTTAATCAAGTCCAGGAAGCACAGAGAGTCCCAGACATGATAAATCCAAGGAGAAACACTCCAAGACACATATTAATAAAGCTATCAAAAATTAAATACAAAGAACAAATATTAAAAGCAGGGAAAAATAAAAGGGAAAAATAAAAATTAAAAAGGGAAAAATAACAAATAAAACATAAGGGAATCCCCATAGGATTAACAGCTGAACTTTCAGCAGAAACTCTGCAAGCCAGAAGGGAGTGGCATGACATATTTAAAGTGATGAAGGAGAAAAATCTACAACCAAGATTACTCTACCCAGCAAGGACCTCATTCAGATTTGACGGAGAAATTAAAAGCTTAACAGACAAGCAAAAGCTAAGAGGATTCAGCAACACCAATCCAGCTTTACACAAAATGTTAAAGGAACTTCTCTAGGGAAAACAAAACAGAAGGAAAAGATCTACAATAATAAACCCAAAGCAATTAAGAAAATGGTAATAGGAACATACATATCGATAATTACCTTAACTGTAAAGGGATTAAATGCTCCAACCGAAAGACATAGACTGGCTGAATGGATACAAAAACAAGACCTGTATATATGCTGTCTACAAGAGACTCACTTCAGACCTAGGGACACATACAGACTGAAAGTGAGGGGATAGAAAAAGATATTCCATGCAACTGTAAATCAAAAGAAAGCTGGAGTAGCAATTCTCATATCACACAAAATAGACTTTAAAACAAAGACTATTACAAGAGACAAAGAAGGACACTACCTAATGATCAAGGGATTGATCCAAGAACAAAATATATCATTGTAAATATTTATGCACCCAACATAGGAGCACCTCAATACATAAGGCAAATACTAACAGCCATAAAAGGGGAAACTGACAGGAACACAATCATAGTAGATGACTTTAACACCCCACTTTCAACAATTGACAGATCATCCAAAATGAAAATCAATAAGGAAATACAAGCTTTAAATGATACATTAAACAAGATGGACTTAATAGATATTTATAGGACATTCCATCCCAAAACAACAGAATACACATTCCTCTCAAGTGCTCATGGAACATTCTCCAGGATAGATCGTATCCTGGGTCACAAATCAAGCCTTGGTAAATTTAAGAAAATTGAAATCATATCAAGTATCTTTTCCGACCACAACACTATGAGACTAGATATCAATTACAGGAAAATAACTGTAAGAAATAAAAACACATGGAGGCTAAACAACACACTACTTAATAACTACTTAATAACCAATTAAATGGTTATTTCCTCTTTGAATAAATCAAAGAGGAAATCAAAAAATACTTAGAAACAAATGACAATGAAAACACAAGGACCCTAAACCTATGGGATGCAACAAAAGCAGCTCTAATAGGGAAGTTTACAGCTACACAAGCCTACCTTAAGAAACAAGAAATATCTCAAATAAACAACCTAACCTTACACCAAAAGGAATTAGAGAAACAAGAACAAAAAACCCCAAAGTCAGCAGAAGGAAAGAAATCATAAAGATCAGATCAGAAATAAATGAAAAAGAAATGAAGGGAATGATACCAAAGATCAGTAAAACTAAAAGCTGGATCTTTAAGAAGATAAACAGAACTGACTCAGACTCATCAAGAAAAAAAGGGACAAGACTCAAATCAATAGAATTAGAAATGAAAAAGGAGAAGTAACAACTGACACTGCAGAAATACAAAGGATCATGAGAGATTACTACAAGCAACTCTATGCCAAAAAATGGACAACCTGGAAGAAATGGACAAATTCTTAGAAACACACAACGTTCCGAGACTGAACCAGGAAGAAATAGAAAATATGAACAGACCAATCACAAGCACTGAAATTGAAACTGTGATTAAAAATCTTCCAACAAACCAAAGCCCAGGACCAGATGGCTTCACAGGCGAATTCTATCAAACACTTAGAGAAGAGCTAACACCTATCCTTCTCAAACTCTTCCAATATATAACAAAGGGAGGAACACTCCCCAACTCATTCTACGAAGCCACCATCACTCTGATACCAAAACCAGACAAAGATGTCACAAAGAAAGAAAACTACAGGCCAATATCACTGATGAGCATAGATGCAAAAATCCTCAACAAAATACTAGCAAACAGAATCCAACAGCACATTAAAAGGATCATCCACTATGATCAAGTGGGGTGTATCCCAGCAATGCAAGGATTCTTCAATATACACAAATCAATCAACATGATACACCATATTAACAAATTGAAGGAGAAAAACCATATGATCATCTAAATAGATGTAGAGAAAGTTTTCAACAAAATTCAACACCCATTTATGATAAAAACCCTCCAGAAAGTAGGCATAGAAGGAACTTTCCTCAACATAATAAAGGCCATATATGACAAACCCACAGCCAGCATTGTCATCAATGGTGAAACACTGAAAGCATTACTACTAAGATCAGGAACAAGACAACGTTGCCCACTCTCACCACTATTATTCAACATAGTTTTGGAAGTTTTAGCCACAGCAATCAGAGAAGAAAAAGAAATAAAAGGAATCCAAGTTGGAAAAGAAGAAGCAAAGCTGTCACTGTTTGCAGATGACATGATACTATACATAGAGAATCCTAGAGATGCTACCAGAAAACTACTAGAGCTAAGCAATGAATTTGGTAAAGTAGCAGGATACAAAATTAATGCACAGAAATCTCTTGCATTCCTATATACAAATGATGAAAAATATGAAAGTCAAATTAAGAAAACACTCCCATTTACCACTACAACAAAAAGAATAAAATATCTAGGAATAAACGTGTGTAAGGAGAAAAAAGACCTGTACGCAGAAAATTATAAGACACTTATGGGGCTTTCCTGGTGGTGCAGTGGTTGAGAGTCCGCCTGCCGATGCAGGGGACACGGGTTTTTGCCCCAGTCTGGGAGGATCCCATGTGCCGCGGAGCGGCTGGGCCCATGAGCCATGGCCACTGGGCCTATGCATCCAGAGCCTGTGCTCCACAACAGGAGGGGCCGCAGCAGTGAGAGGCCCGCGTACTGGAAAAAAAAAAAGGCACTGATGAAAGAAGTTAAAGATGATACAAATAAATGCAGAGATATACCATGTTCTTGGATTGGGAGAATCAATATTGTGAAAATGACTATATGACCCAAAGCAATCTACAGATTCAATGCAATCCATATCAAATTACCAGTGGCATTTTTTACAGAACTAGAACAAAAAGTCTTAAAATTTGTATAGAGACACAAAAGACCCTGAGTAGCCAAAGCAGTCTTGACGGGAAAAAATGTAGCTGGAGGGATCAGACTCCCTGAATTCAGACTATACTACAAAACTATAGTAATCAAGACAGTACAGTACTCAAAGAAACAGAAATATAGATCAATGGAACAGGATAGAAAGCCCAGAGATAAACCCATGCACCTATGGTCAACTAATCTATGAGAAAGGAGGCAAGGATAAAAAATGGAGAGAAGACAGTCTCTTCAATAAGTGGTGCTGGGAAAACTGTACAGCCACATGTAAAAGAATGAAATTAGAACACTCCCAAACACCAAACACAAAAATAAGCTCAAAATGGATTAAAGACCTAAATGTAAGGCCAGACACCATCAAATTCTTATAGGAAAACCTAGGCAGAACACTGTATGACATAAATCACAGCAAGATCCTTTTTGACCCACCTCCCATAGAAATGGAAATAAAAACAAAAATAAACAAATGGGACCTAATGAAACTTCAAAGCTTTTGCACAGCAAAGGAAACCATTAAAAAGATGAAAAGACAACCCTCAGAATGGGAGAAAATATTTGCTAATGAAGCAACTGACAAACGATTAATCTCCAAAACATACAAGCAACTCATGCAGCTCAATATCAAAAAAACAAACAATCCAATCCAAAAATTGCAAAAGACCTAAATAGACATTTCTCCAAAGAAGATATACAGATTGCCAACAAACACATGAAAGAATGCTCAACATCATTTATCATTAGAGAAATGCAAATCAAAACTACAATGAGATATCATCTCACACCAGTCAGAATGGTCATCATTAAAAAATCTACAAACAATAAATGTTGGAGAGGGTTTGGAGAAAAGGGAACCCTCTTGCACTTCTGGCGGGAATGTGAATTGATACAGCCACTATGGAGAACAGTATGGATGTTCTTTAAAAAACTACAAATAGAACTACCAAATGACCCAGCAATCCCACTACTGGGCATATACTCTGAGAAAACCATAATTCAAAAAGAGTCATGTACCAAAATGTTCATTGCAGCTCTATTTACAATAGCCAGGACATGGAAGCAACCTAAGTGTCCATCAACAAATGAATGGACAAAGAAGATGTGGCAGATATATACAATGGAATATTACTCAGTCATAAAAAGAAATGAAATTGAGTTATTTGCAGTGAGGTGGATGGACCTAGAGACTGTTCTACAGAATGAAGTAAGTCAGAAAGAGAGAAACAAATACTGTATGCTAACATATACTTATGGAATCTTAAAAAAAAAAGAAAAAAGAAAAAAGAATGGTCAGAAGAACCTAGGGGCAAGACGGGAATAAAGATGCAGACCTACTAGAGAATGGACTTGAGGATACGGAGAGGGGGAAGGGTAAGCTGGGCTAAAGTTAGAGAGTGGCATGGACATATATATACTACCAAACATAAAATAGATAGCTAGTGGGAAGCAGCCGCATAACACAGGGAGATCAGCTTGGTGTTTTGTTACCACCTAGAGGGGTGGGATAGGGAGGGTGGGAGGGAGAGAGACACAAGAGGGAAGAGATATGGGGACATATGTATATGTATAACTGATTCACTCTGTTATAAAGCAGAAACTAACACACCATTGTCAAGCAATTATACTCCAATAAAGATGTTAAAAAAATGTTTTTAATGCTTAAAATGGTAAATAGTAAATTTTATGTGATGCATATTTTACCACAGTAAAAAACAATAACAGGAATAATGAGTACCCCATAGGATTGTTCTGAGAATTCCATTAGAGAATAAAGTCTACATGGTGCCTGGCACAAAGTAGGTGCTCAATAAATGTTCCTTATTAGTGTTGTGATTCACAGTAACATTAATAAAAATTGACTCGAACTCCTGCAGGAGTCACAACCAGTATCTGTGGTTATCATTCCCTGTCTCATCACCTTTCTCCTCCCCACTGCACTGGCCCACCTTCACCCTTTGGTCTCCAGTCCCTCTCTTCACTATTTCCCTTTTCCAGATCTGCATTCTCTCCAACATCCTTATATCATCAGAGCTAGTCATCACAAAAGCCCAAAAAATGTTTGGGAGGGTCAAGCTCTTTTACTAAAGTTGCATATAAAAACAATTTTAAAAAGAAACTATTTTAAATTCAGCTTCCAGTTGATCAAAAGATCTTTAACGTGACTCTAAAGCTTTGACATTTGCAAGACTAACCCTGGGTAAAATTACACAATAAATTTTGATCTCCATTTCCTCCTATTCTTTCTTAGATGGGAATAGAACCAATGACCAGCACTTCAGGATTCAGAGTAATTTTCACAGGTTTCCACTCATTCATTTCATCCCCCTACAGGTGACATCCCAGGAACACAGTTACCCCAAAACTATCATTCTTGACCCTACAGTTTGATGGTGTCCTGCAGCCTTTATACACCCATGATGCCTAATAGGATCTATCCTCCAAATCCTGTCCCTTCCTCCAGACACCCCAAAACATAAATGGTTAGAGCTAGAAAGAACCTTGGGAATCTTCAGTCAATGCTCTTCATCTTACCAATAAAAACTTGAAGCTCAACATGGTCATATAATGAGAACTACCTTACATATCTGCTCTGGATCCCACCGTCTTCAGTCTTCTTACAGACCTTGCACTATCAAGGATTCCCTCTCTTCTATAACTGCCATTTTGCCTCACAATTTGTTCTTTCCAATTGGCATTTATATATGCACAGATGTTTCCCACCTTTTTAAAAAATCTCTTTCTCCATCTCTACCTCCCTCCAATTCCTAGTCTATGTCTCTTCTCTCACAGTCCAGGGTCTCAAAGGCACAAGCTGCACTCACTCTTCTCACTTCCCCACCTCTCACTCGACTTCTGGTGGTCTGGTGTCTATCCTTACCACGCTTCCAAAAGTGCTCTCTCAGGCCAACTTAAGTCTTCTAGGTCTTTATATTCACCTTTCAAACATCTTGTCTGATCTTTCAATAGCATTTGATACTGTTCAAATACTTCCCTCTTAAAATACTCTTCCCTGACTTCCTTGCTGTCACTCTGTCTTGGTTTTGCTGCAAATTCTCTGGTCACTCCATCTCAGTATTTTTGGCTAGCTGCCCATCTCTGCCCATACATTCAATGTTAGAGTGCCTCAGGGCTTTATCCTGGACCTTTTTCTTTAGCTTTTTCTCTATAAACTCTTCCTGGGCAATTTTTTCTGCTTCGGTAACTTTAGTGGCCAATAGTTCTGAAATCATTTGCTTCTGAGCTCCATATGGGTACCAACCCGATGGCTTCATTTTTATGATCTTTAAGAAACCTCAAATTCAACCTGCTCATATCATTTTCCTTCCAAAATGTGCTCTTTCTGTTATTTTTTATTTTAATTAATGGTCTTATTATGCACCCAGTGGCTAAGGAAAAAAAATCTAGAAGGCACCCTTATTCCTCCCTCTTCTTTAATCCCATTTTATACATTCATTCTTTTATTCATTGAGACAGCTGAGTTCCTACTAAGTACCAGGCTCGATTTCAGTCATCTCTAATCTATTCTGTTTAATTCATTCTGTTATCTAAATAGTGATCTAGTTTGCCAAATTATCTTCTCCACCACACCCTTAGTTTATGCTCCATGTCTTACCTGAACTACTGCAATAACCTCTTAACTGGCCCACATTCACTCTTTCTTTCTTCATTTATCCTTATGTTATAATATTTAATCCTCTCTATTACCACTTTTAATCATCAAAACCTTCAAAGAAGTTTTACAATGAACAACAAGCATGCGTATATGTGCTCTCCACTTATATTCCACAATGGTTAACACTGTACTATATTTGCTTTATTTTACTCTTTCTATATCATGCTTTTGTGAACATAAAAATATTCATATTTTTATCTGTATTATTTGAAAATAAGTTGTAAATAACATGACACTTCACCCCATGACTTCAGTGTACATATCTTAAGAATATGGAGAATGTCCTATATAACCACAATACCATATCTAAGAGAATTAACAATGATATCCCATAGTATCCAGTCCATATTCCCAATTTCTCAATTGCCCCAAGAATCTCTTCTCTTGTTCCTCCCTCCACCCTCAATCAGGATTCATTCCATTGTTACTTATCTCTTTTACATTTTAGTTTAGAATTAACCCCAATCATTTTTTTTAATGACATGAACTTTTTGTTAAGTTCAAGATAGTTGCATTGTAGAGTGTCCCATATTCCGAATATGTTGGTCTATTTCCTCCTTATATAGAGATGTTACATCTTAACATTTGGTGAAGGTGCTAACAGCTCTCTGCTCTCTTCATCACAACCATATATTTTTCCCTTTTCAACTAGAAAGTGATTTGTCAGGTGACCCTCTGGCACCATGCTAATATCTTGTTCCCTAACAAGGTTTCACTCAATGTTTTAGCATCCATTGATGATCATTGGCTGCATCAATTACTAAGTTGGGGTAATCTTTTCAAACTGTAAATCTGATCAACATTTCTCATCAGTCATTTTCTATTACTACAGAACAAAGTCCAAAACACTTAGAATGCCTTCCAAGTCCCTTCAAGGTCTGTTTACCCCTCCAAACTGTTACCTAGTTTCTCTCATCTTCACTCTACACGTTCTATCCAAATTGTTTTTCTATTGGAAATATTCAAGTTAGATTGAAAGTTCACATATTCTGCCTTTAGCGATGCATCTGACCTTCTAAAAATCTGCTTTTCTGCCTTTTGTGTTTATTTTTTTCAGGGGAAAAAACATATGACTTGAAGCAAAGCTGAAAGTCTCTGTGAAGCCAGATAATAATGTTTTCTTTTAAGCTAATCTCTTTTGCAAAGCTATGGATTCCAAAGGCTCTTAGCAGGCAGTAGAGGGTCTGCTTCTTGGAAGGGATAAAATGTCTCAAAGAGTTTCACCCTGATTTTCACTTAAGGGAAAGTAAAAGTAATCTGATGCACTTTCTGTGTAACTACTGTTGACAAAAAGGTTCAGCCTGAAATTTCTGCCCCTCTGTTTCCTCCAGAGAAGGATTAAAGGGGAGACAAATGATAATGTGCTTAATTTTTCTTTCAGCAGTTTCAACTTCCATTAAATTTCACTTTTCAAGTTCTTTAGCTTTCTGAGGTTATTGCTGTTAACAGAAACAATAATTGCTATTATTATTATGACAGTAATATAGCATCTGTACTTTTATTCTGCCATGTGGAGGACATCAAAACTTGAATAACTCATTATCATCTTTTTAGGTAAGAGAACACATCTGTAGACTAACTGTTCTGGCCAACAGTCAGGGTGTGTCCCTCAGAGGTCAGTACTTTGGACCACTCAATCCTGCATGCCAATGGGTAGCCCTCATCCATGTTAATAACAGAGTGGCATGCAACCTAGGAAGTGTTTGTTAAAGAAGAGAGTACAGTCTGAAGCAAACTTACAACTTTTCTAATAGGAGACCACGTCTATACTGTGTACATTAACAACAAATGACAATTTTGGTCAGGAATAATCAGGACGTTCTTCTACAGAGTTCTCACTTTTCCCAGGTTCCTATGAGTCTTGAGGATGGTGTTCCAGTTTCAAAGTTTGCTTATCCTCCTACTTCATCAGGTTCACAAAGAAGACTTTCTCAGTTCCTGTCACTCCTACTTCAGTATTGTCTATCTCTGCCTCATGGTCTTCTAGGGCAAAAATCTCAGCCAATTTTAATCATGTACTTTATACAAAGCCAGCCTGTGGGGTAAAAAAGAACTTTGGAAGGCCAACCAAAATAAGCTCTTGGTCCAAACCAACTGGTCTCAGTCTAGATGAGCATGATCCTTGAGAAGCAAAAGGTGGAGGCCTGAGGGTAAAGGAGCCAGAGGTTGTTGGCTTTTTTCTAGCTGCCACATTTCAGGTTTATTGTCATGGCTTCTTATTGAGCTCATGCTCTCTGCAGTTTCCTCATGTCCTCTGAGCTCCTCTTGTCTCCTAGGAGAAGTCACTCATTCACAGCTGGCAGGTACTAGGGTATCCCTACTAAAATAATAAAGCTCCGGTCATTTGGACCATGATATTAAACAGTCACACAAACGATACTTCCTTCATCATACTATTTAATCAAAAGCCACATGTCAAAACCCACTGAAGACAAAATCTATAATCAGTGAGTTAAGATATTACCCTTATGGGAATCAGGTAGGCCCAGTTGCCTTCGTTACCAAAGGTTGAAAGTATATGGGGAAGTACAGATGAACTGAGTATAGAAATACTCTAACTATATTCATTATTTAGAGAATACCTACTAGGTGTGTGCTTGACTCTAAGGATAACGATCCTCATTCATCAAGGACCAACAGTCTTGTGGGGACTCAGATACATCAACAATTTACCAAGTATTAACACAGAAATAACTGTGTAATAACTGATACAGGGTCACAATGATAAGGCAGTTATCTCTCTGGTAGCCAGAAAATAGTCCACAGCAGAAGTACAATATCAAAAGTGACCTTAAAGAATCACTATGAGGTGATTAGGTATAGCAAGAACAATGGTATTTCAGGGCAGAGGGAAATGTAGCAACACATCCAATTTTCTCTTGGTGATACTTCTCTGGGAAAACTTTTCACTTCAATCTTGTTTCCCTAACCACAGCATATGTCACCTCCCACACACCATCAGGTAATTTTGGCTACTAGATTGAGAATGAAGTTTTCATACTCATTTAAATGACATGAAACGGAGACAGAAGGGTGTTACTTAGGAAAGTAAAATACAGAGAGTTTTACTAGATGGCATATAACTGAACAAAATAATTTATTGTTATGAGGTTCTCAGTCTTTTCCTGACTTCTTTTGCCTGATTATTTACTTCCTCTTTTCCTCTTCTTCAAGGAGAGAAAGGATGAAATTTTGCCCATGGATCGTTTCTTGAGAACACAGTGCAGAAGGAAGATTTCTATACTCCCAGTATACATTCTATACTGGGAGATTTCTACAGTCCCAGAAATCTGACTACATCTGGGGGAACTGAAGTATCAGGAACATGTCCTGGGGTCACAAATGGCATCCACAAAAGAGCTGGTCTTAGAACTAAGATGACAGGGATTGGATAGCGTGGATGGCAATGTTCTTTTAGGTCAAAGAATAAGAGATTCCTAGTTTTAAGGTACAGGGGAAGCAGATAGGGGAATTTAAAGTAGCTGCTTGGGCTTGACTTGTTTACATCTGACCCTCCTTTGACCTTGAGTCAGATGGGGCATAGCTCCAAAAGTCTTTCATTTATAACATATATAATTCTTCAGGGTTGATCTATGCTTAGCAATATGAGAGGGGGACCGGGATGAGAATTTATGTTTATTAAATATGTATCACATTTATCCTGTTTCAGGCATTTTATTGGATATTTTACATGTGTTTCTCAATACTCATATTGGGTTTCTTCACCTTTCTTTCGAAACTGCCCACTCTTGGGAGCCTCCAGCTGCAATTAGCTGTACGTGCTGCACCCGGTGTGTAGAGGGAGACTCCCAATGCCAGCTTTACCCTCCACGCAACACTCAGACCATCAGACATATTGCACATTCTTTTAATCTCCATCAAAATTCACCTGTGTGCCAGATCCCAGCTAGAGAATGGATACGCAGTTCATGTATTAATGTTTTCCCATATACCACTCCTCACACACATGCAGTTTTTCTTAGTGTGGCTGCATGTAATGAGATTTTCACTTGGCTAGGTTTGCCCCGCCCATGCAGTAGTTATCTGCTCTTGATCCCTCTCTACTAACAAATACGGTGTTTTCAATGACTGAGAAAGTCCGCCTGTATGTAGTCAGATGCAGTGGCCTCATGGGGATTTGCCTCTGTCTCAGACAGTTTTACAGAGTTGTTTGCCATTTGTATTTGTTTCCTAGAGCTGCCATACAAATTAGTACAAACTTGGTGGCTTAAAACGACAAAAATTTATTTTTCTCCCAGTTCTGGAAGATAGAAGTCTGATATCAATGTGTCAAGAGGGTCACACTTGCTGAAAGCTCTTGGGGAAGATCTTTCCTTGCCGCTTCTGACTTTGGTGCTCCCACAGATCCCTTGGTGTGTGGCAGCATGACTCCAATCTCTGTCCTTGTCTTCACATGGCTTTCTTCCCTGTGTCTGTGTGTATCCTCTCTTCTTTTTATAAGGATACTAGTCATTGAATCCCCAAATCCAGGATGATTTTATCTCGACACCCTTAACTAATTACATCAGCAAAGACCATATTTCTAAATAAGTTCACATTCTGAGGTTCTGGTTTGACATGAATTGGGAGTGAAGTGGGGACATTATTCAACCCACTACATTCTTTTACATGGTCAAAGCAAGGGAGAAGGAAGTGCAAAGGAAAGCAAATTCTTCCCTGAGCCTCCAGGGAAATGCTTCTTATTTTTTCATCTACCTATCTCAGGAGGTGGCTTTGCAACACAGCAGTTACCTCTCACCTGGTTGTTATCCCTTGACAGCTTGAGAAGAGGCTGCCTCCTTACATGCAGCCCAAACACTTTGCCATCTTATTGCCTTTCATCACCTGTTTCCATGAGTCTGTTTTTGAGATGGCCAGCATACTCACGGATAATTTAAATTATCTTTCGACTTGTTCCCCTTTCAGGATGACTGATGTGTGTTTCTCACCCATTGAGAATTGCTGTTTACAATTATTTCTCCCTAGTCCAGTCTGCATTTTAATCAATTGAATTCTAGATGTGGCTCCAGTGCTAGCTGTTGTATCCATTTTAAACATGTTCCTGGTGTTCTTTAAGTCATTTTTCACTGTGTGACAGTTTTCCCATTCCAGCCAATTTGAACTAAGCTTTCCAAGTGAAAATTGGCAAATTGGTAAAATCTATACCACTCCTGCTGTCTGCATGTAATGTCCATGTTTTCTGAACACTAAGCCCCGACATGTGGTCTAACCTGGATGAGTGCACTCATTGGAACTACAGATTTGAAATCCAAACTTCTCTGGAAAGTCAGCTTGTCATAAATATAGAAGACCTCAATGAATACTAAGCCAGGTTTTGTGAAAAACATACAATAATATTGCCCTTGCCTTCTGTGAAGACAAAAATACTTCCACAAAAGAATATTTTCTCATGTCAAATCTCAAACTTTGTTTACATGATTTAGAATCAAAATTAAGACAGGAAATAGAAAAGGCACTTAAGTTTTAAAATAATCTGTCAGCAAAGCAAGATTTGTCTGAATATGTGCAAACTAAGTATTTGTCTTAATATGTGCAAACATAGCACTATTCCAAGATTCTATAGATGAGTTCCAAACTTAATCATCTTACCAATGAAGGCCTATATGATTCTTAAGCTTTAGTGGTAAGGATAATCTAGACAATCAGTTTAGTAATGCATTATGCAAATTATCCAACAAAGCAGATAGAAGTATTCTAATTCATTGCAAAATTAAATTTTTTTAAACCATTTTGCAACTTCTCAACTCTTAATTCATTAAAACATGTTCATTTTATTGTCTTAGTAAAAATGATATTCTTCAATAAGGTAATTAGGCTATCAATTCAAAATATTTAATTTATTTCTTGTAAAAAGAAATTTTTTAAATGTTTGCCTTATTTCACAGCTATTTTATTCTTTTTTATTCTTTTAATCAAATTTTTTATTGAAGTATAGCTGATTTACAATGTTGTGTTAATTTCTGCTGTACAGCAAGGTGATTCAGTTATAATATATACACATTAAAAAAAATCTTTATTGGGGTATAATTGCTTTACAATGGTGTGTTAATTTCTGCTTTATAACAAAGTGAATCAGCTATACATATACATATATCCCCATATCTCCTCCCTCTTGGGTCTCCCTCCCACCCTCCCGATACCAGCCCTCTAGGTGGTCACAAAGCACCAAGCTAATCTCCTTCTGCTATGTGGCTGCCTCCCCACTAGCTATCTATTTTACATTTGGTGATATATATAAGTCCATGTCACTTTCTCACTTCGTCCCAGCTTACCCTTTCCCCTCCCCATATCCTCAAGTCCATTCTCTACATCTGCATCTTTATTCCTGTCCTGCCCCTAGGTTCTTCAGACCTTTTTTTTTTTTAGATTCCATATATATGTGTTAGCATACGGTATTTGTTTTTCTCTTTCAGATTTACTTCACTCTGTATGACAGACTCTAAGTCCATCCACCTCACTACAAATAACTCAATTTCGTCTCCTCTTATGGCTGAGTAATATTCCATTGTATATATGTTCCACACCTTCTTTATCCATTAATCTATCGATGGATACTTAGGTTGCTTCCATGTCCTGGCTATTGTAAATAGAGCTGCAATGAACATTGTGGTACATGATTCTTTTTGAATTATGATTTTCTCAAGGTATATGCCCAGTAGTGGGATTGCTGGATCGTATAGTAGTTCTATTTTTTGTTTTTTAAGGAACCTCCAATACTGTTTTCCATAGTGGCTGTATCAATTTACATTCCCACCAACAGTGCAAGAGCGTTCCCTTTTCTCCACACCCTCTCCAGCATTTATTGTTTGTAGATATTTTGATGATGGCCATTCTGACTGGTGTGAGGTGACACCTCATTGTAGTTTTGATTTGCATTTCTCTAATGATTAGTGATGTTGAGCACTCTTTCATGTGTTTGTGGACAATCTGTATATCTTCTTTGGAGAAATGTCTATTTAGCTCTTCTGCCCATTTTTGGATTGGGTTGTTTGTTTTTTTGATATTGAGATGCATGAGCTGCTTTTTTTTTTTTTTTTTTTTTTTTTCTTGCGTTATGCGGGCCTCTCACTGTCGTGGCCTCTCCCATTTGCGGAGCACAGGCTCCGGACGCGCAGGCTCAGTGGCCATGGCTCACGGGCCCAGCCGCTCCGCGGCATGCGGGATCCTCCCGAAACGGGGCACGAACCCGCGTCTCCTGCATCGGCAGGCGGACTCTCAAGCACTGCGCCACCAGGGAAGCCCTCATGAGCTGCTTTTATATTTTGGAGATTAATCCTTTGTCCGTTGTTTCATTTGCAAATATATTCTCCCTTTCTGAGGGTTGTCTTTTCATCTTGTTTATGGTTTCCTTTGCTGTGAAAAAGTTTTAAGTTTCATTAGGTCCCATTTGTTTGTTTTTGTTTTTATTTCCATTTCTCTAGGAGGTGGGTCATAAAGGATCTTGCTGTGATTTATGTCATAGAATGTTCTGCCTATGTTTTCCTCTAAGAGTTTGATAGTGTCTGGCCTTACATTTAGGTCTTTAATCCATTTTGAGTTATTTTTGTGGATGCTGTTAAGGAGTGTTCTAATTTCATTCTTTTACATGTAGCTGTCCAGTTTTCCCAGCACCACTTATTGAAGAGGCTGCTTTTCTCCATTGTATATTCTTGCCTCCTTTATCAAAAATAAGTTGACCATATGTGTGTGGGTTTATCTCTGGGCTTTATATCCTGTTCCATTGATCTATATTTCAGTTTTTGTGCCAGTACCATACTCTCTTGATTACTGTAGCTTTGTAGTATAGTCTGAAATCCAGGAGCCTGAATTCTCCAGCTCCATTTTTTGTTCTCAAGATTGTTTTGGCTATTCGGGGTCTTTTGTGTTTCCATACAAATTGTGAATTTTTTTGTTCTAGTTCTGTGAAAAAGGACATTGGTAGTTTGATAGGGATTGCATTGAATCTGTAGATTGCTTTGGGTAGTAGAGTCATTTTCACAATGTTGATTCTTTCAAGCCAAGAACATGGTATATCTCTCCATCTGTTTTTATCATCTTTAATTTCTTTCATCAGTGTCTTATAGTTTTCTTCACAGTTATTTTAAAACCACTTCTCATCTCTTTAACTACTTTTGGTGTAAAAAACAGAAAACATATTCGCCTTCATTTATACTCTATTTCCAGTCAGATCTCTCCTTCCTGAGTCTGCTAACAACTTGAATCAAGTCCCGCTATTATCCTTGGGGTACAATATAAGTAAACAAACACAATACAAATAAAACAGAATTACCTGCAGGAAATAACTGTTCTAATACCAGCAATAAACAACTCAATTTCAAGTTTGTGCAGTCTTCAAATGCTTATTTTTTAATATTTTGTTCTTAACAGATCTCTATAAATGGCCATACGGTCAAGATATGGGCCTGTCTGAGAAGAGTCCATATTGCTCTTCCTATTTGCCCCATTTTCTCTGAACTTGGGCATGTGTCCAAATGGGCAAACTCCTGCCTTGCTCTATTCCCGATCTCCCATGTGCCTTCCTCAGCACTTCACAGTCTCTCTCACCTGTACCTCCTCAAGGTCACTTGTAAACGGGCAATCTCAGTTGACTCAGAGAATCAGGCAAGAGTTGCACATGCAACTTGGGGTGTCTCCTTAGTTCAAACCCATTGCCTCGGAGACACTGCACATGTCTAGACTATGTTTGGTAACAGGCCCCTCTCTCATCACAGGGCTGGGCAGTGAGCCCAAGTTGAGGCAGCCATAGCCCTTTACCCTGCAATGATTGCTTTAGCTGGGCACATGCAACGATACTAGCAAGGAAACTCTTTTTCATCCTCTGGCTTCCTGCTAAAAGAATATAAGCCCTGAATTCTGTAGCTTTGTTTCCTGACACACATTTATAGCAAAAGGAAGTGAAAAAAGCGAGTCAGGATCAGAAGATAATCTTGTGGATCACTCCCATGATCCAGATCCCCTAGAGGATGGTCCCATTCCTTCTGTTGAGTAAAACAGTAATAATAAATTCCCCCTTTTAGACTAAATGGGATTTAGTTGTATGTTTATCTCTTACAACTGAAATAATCTTGACTAATATAAAAAGGGTGAGATTCTGGGAACAAAGTTGAGCATAAGCCTTAGGCACACCGTCAAGTGGGACCAACTGGAGATTTACCCTTTTGGAGGCTTGGTGAGGCAGTGGTAATAACTGGAGAGGGGAAGAGAGTGCAAGGATGAGAGGGGGCCAGTCCAAAACTCGGGATCATGTTGTAAGTAAAAGTAGGTCAAGCAATCTCCAAATCAGAGGAACTGCAGAGGCCCCAGGCAGGTAAGAGACATGTGGCAGCAGGTATCTCAGATTTGATCACTGGGAACTGGGCTACCAGGTTATGATTTGGCATAGGAAAATGAGCCATGCGTAATTAGGAGTTGGTACACAAGAATCCTAGTAGGCTCAAGCAAAAGAACAACTGATACAGAGTCCTTTAGCCATTATATCCACCCTACCTAGGGGTTTGATTGCCCCCAGAATCTGGGCTGGAACGAAACAAGTTGCAAAGACAGGTATCATATAGCCTCCACCACTCTCCTCCACAGAACCACTTCAATTGTCAATATCTTTTTTGCAGGCTTAATCTTAAGTCATACCCCCTGAGTGTAATTTTTGCCACTTCTTCACAGATATGAGACTCTTTCTCTCCCGTCACTTTCCAGATTCCAAATAGGTCAGATTCCAAATATTTGTTTGCATGAGCTGGAAAAGTAATTCTTCAGAATGTACATGAGCTTTAGTAGGTTTTTGACGGCTGAAACCCAACCACAAAGGAAATTGATGTTATGGGTAAAAGGATTTTGAGCTGAGACTCTAGACTCCAAGCATACATCTCCCCACCCCAGCTTCAAGCCTAAAGCCACAGCTACTGCAGAGAGAACGTGCCAAGATCCAGAATAATCCCTTCCCTACTTGGCATCTAGTAGTACGAAAATAATGAAAAGCATTGAATGTTCTGGTTATCTACTGCTGTATAACAAGCCACTCCCAAAATTAGTGACCCTAAGTTGAATAGGAATAAAGACCACTCTACTGTACTCCATGATTCTGGAGGTCAGAATTAGGGTAAGGTTCTACTGTGCAATTCTTCTGTTCACTTGAAGTCTACTGTAAGGTAGCTTGGTTCCTTACATTCTGGAACATCCCCAAGGGCTTCACTCACATGTCTGAAACCTCAGCAAGAATAGCTGCTAGGCTGGACTCAGCTGGGCCCCTCTCCCTCTCCATGGAGTCTCTGAGCCCCTCGTTATAGTCCTTCCAGTAGGGTAGTTGGACTTCTCACATGGCACCTCAGGACTCCAAGAGAATAAAGTAGGAGCTGCCTATCATTTCAAATGCTAAGTCCGAACTGGCAAAGCATGTCTTCTATCATATTCTATTTGCCAAATTGACACAGGCCAGCCCAGATTCAAAGGGAGAGGAAACAGACCTTCATCTTTTCATGGGAAGAATGTCAAAGAATTTTCAGCCATTCTTAATCCACCACAGTGTTCTTCTAGGACTCTTAAAAGGGCTACACCCTCAACTTTTGGGGTCTTTTGTTGTTTTCATCTTCAAACTACTTTTAAAATCCACTGCTACAGATTTCTTCATGTGAGTTCAATAAGCCTTTATTTATGCATTACTCACTGGGAGAGAATAATGTGCCAGGAACAGTGCCATGCCCTGGGAATTTAATGATAAGCAAGGCAGACAGATCATTTCTGCCCTTATGCATATTACATTCTGATAGATAATATAAGAAAGTAAAAGGCAATCACCATATCCTTTGACAAGTTCTATGATAGGGTATTTGAGCATGGAACCTGTTCTAGAAGAGGTGATATTAAAGGGTGACCTAAAAGATGAGTAAGAGCTAGCCAGACCAAGAAGGGAAGAGTATTCAAGGCAGAGAGAAAAATTTGCAAAGGACTGAAGTTTTTGGGTTTTGGGGGGGTTTTTTCGGTACGCGGCACTCTCACTGCTGTGGCCTCTCCCGTTGCGGAGCACAGGCTTCGGACGCGCAGGCTCAGCGGCCATGGCTCACGGGCCCAGCCGCTCCGCGGCATGTGGGATCTTCCCGGACAGGGGCACGAACCCGTGTCCCCTGCATCGGCAGGCGGACTCCCAACCACTGCGCCACCAGGGAAGCCCAGGACTGAAGTTTTTATAGACAGCCTGGTGTCAGTCTGCTTCTACAATAAAGTTGAAAAGAGGTTAAAGGGATAGAAAGTATATAGAGAAAGAAGTAATGGAAACAGAAGGCTGGAGAACTAATCAGGAGGCAAATCAAGGAGACCCTTATAATCACTTCAAGAAATCAGGACTTTATTCTTAATGTGGGAACCCAAGACTGATGGAGAACTGAAGGATTTAAGCAGAGAAAAGGCATAATTAGATTTCTGTTTCCAGTAGATTGCCTGGCTGCAGTAAGAGGAAGGCATTGGATGATAGCAAAGCTGGAGGCAAGGAGATTATTTAGCAGATTGTGCAATAATATTGGTAAATATTGGTAAATATTTGGTAAATATTGGTAAATATTGGTAAAAGGTCATGTGGCCTGTATAGGGAAATAGCAGTCATATAGAAAAAAGTGGACAGTAATTTTAAAAGCTATTCAGAAAGTCATATCAACTGGACTTTGTGATTGGTTGTAGATGGTGAAGGAGATGAAAGAGGAAAGGCTGCCATCCAACTAGTGATTAAAGTTTTGGGGTAGACTGATGGTGCCAGTTCACCAAGGCAGAGAACACAGGAGAAGGCTCAGGTTTAGAGATGAGAGTGAGTATATTTTGGATGCATTGAATTTGAGGTTCCAATGAGACATCCACATAGAGATGTCCCGTATGTGGTGAGAAGAAACACTTCAAAGGAGACTAAAAGGGCATGACCAGAGTTAAAGAAAAGGGAAATGACACAGAAACCAACAAGAGTCAATGTTCAAGAAAGAGTGACCAGTAGTTTCAAATGCAAGCCCCATGCACCAGGCACTGAGCTAGATAAAGGAACCCAAAAGGCATTCTTCCTGCCCTTGGAAACATTATTGTGTTATTTCACTGTGTCTAATCCCTAACTCGACTCTCTTGGTACTGAGATTTTTATCTTCCTCTCCACAATTTTCCTGGAATCTGGAATTTTGCCCCAAATGCCAGTTCATATTGCATGGTACCTAGTCATGCTAACTCATTACTTCTTACAAAATATCACTGATGTGGTACTTGACTTCCCACTGCTAAAAATTGTCTATATTCCTTTCTCTACTTGATTGGGGTCTGTTGTGTCTATGCCCCTGTTATGATCTGGTTCATTTTGTTTCTAATTGAGTGCCAAGACCAATTCTCCTTCCCATTGTCCCTACCCAACATGAGCTACCTGTTCTAATACATGTATGGAATGACACTAAACTTGATGTTCATAAGACAGGGATGATCTGTATTCTTAAAGACAAGAGTCCAAGAGGCGTTTCAAGACTTGTTTTCAGCAGAGACTTTTCACTTCCCTATAACGCTGGCAGTTCTTTTGTGTGTTCCCTTAAGAGAGGTACTGTGAAATTTTTTACTTCTTTCAGAGGACATTTATCAGCAGGGTATTGACCCTGCGGTATCTCTGTGAACATGCAGGTTTTATTCAGTACAGGAGTCCTCATCCTTTCCTCCTGTTATATCCTATATGTTAGACTCCCCGTGGGGTGGGGAAATCAGGGCAGACCATGGAATCATCTGTTCCTTGGTACTGCAATATCACCTGGCAGATGGAACTTTATGGCTGAGCTTTGGAGGAAGGCATTCTTTCCTGCTATTTGTAGGAATTTAGGGCAGCTTCTTTCTGGCTCATAAAGTTGTCCTTTGTAAACACTATCATTTTGGCTGTCTAGTCCTTTCTCAATTTTCCATGCTAAAAGGAGCTGAGCCTTGGCATAGATAATGCACAATATACTACTTGGATAATAATTGGCGAGCATATTATAATGGATGATTTTTTTGTAATAGATGTAATTTTTTCCATCTATGCTTTGCCTAGACTGGTATTAAATGGGCACACAGCCACTGCCAGCAGTTTTATGGGGAGAGGAAAGGACGTTGAGTAAAAGCCAGGCTACGATTTTTCAAATTTGTGGTGAAAAATTCACATATCGTTTATAAGTGCTGATTGTGCATTTAACCCAACAATACACAAGGGAATTAAAGTGTGATTCAGCGTACATGAAATGTTTCAGAAGAGTACAGTCACATCATACAGGAAGGTTACCTTCAAAAGAATATCCTATAAACCCAAATTTGCGTATAGTCAGAATTATTCTTAAAATTTCTTAAATCTTGGCAATGTTTCACACTTTTGATTTGAATGTACTTTTAGTAAGTTCAGAACAGGCACTTTTTTTTTTGCAGACTTAATATAGATTACTATTCTTCTGGTAATCTAAACTATATTCCAACACTCGAATTCTCAGAGTTGGCTTGAATTTCCAGGTGTTGAAGAAAAACAGAAACTTTTCTTAAGATTTAAATCTTAGAATAAACCTTAGAATAAAATTAGCCAGGCAACAAATTGTACAACTTCAGATACACATAAGCTAGCAATCAGTGGGAGAGCATGAGGACCCCAAATATGCCTCCTTTCCAGGAGACATACACAGGAGTTTCTTCTACCCTGAGAATACAGCTCAAGGATGTCACCAAGTCCTGGCTTAGAGTTTCTCACTGGATGGAGGAATAATCATAGTTATGCCTATGCTGCTTCTATCTGACTTGCTGGTCAAGGAATGGCCTGTATCAAGGAGTTAGCACAGAAGTCCTAGTTCAAAGTGCAGGTAATACATAGCTGGAAACAACTGGCAGTTAACTGAACCTCATTTGAACTGAAACATGGTCTACATAATACACATAATTTTGTGAAATAATGGAATGGTGTAATAGTTGCACTAAATATGTCGCATTCCAATAAAATGCAACACGACCATAGAAGGAGTCAATCTGGATCTCATTCACAGCTTGAGTGCATTTTAGTTTATCAACTTACAAAGTAAAAGGAGCTTGCTTCAAATTGATCCTAGCAAGAACCACAGAAAATATCTCTAGTATATCTCTTTTGTGCTAGGTCGTTGAAAAGAAAAATATGCTACATTTCAGAAAAGCTCCTTCTTATTCCAAATTCATCATAGATCCCCGTGACTACAGCAGTATCATATGACTGCTTCTCCTTAACATGTAGTTCTTAAGTTTCAGTGCAAAACTATTCAATTCTAAGGTATTTCATTTTCCAATTGAACCTCAGTAGTATTTTAGATCTTTTCACAGATGGTGCCAATTAGATAATGCACTAGAAGAATTTAATCCATATTTTTGTTTTGCTGTTGATGCTTGAGACAGAATAGCATAGTGCGGAAGTGTGGGCTTTAACGCAGACAAGTGGAGGTGTGAAACTTCATACTTTCATTTATGATCTATGTGACTTTGGGCAATTCTCTTTGCCTCTCTAAGCTCCAGTATCTCTATCTGTAAAATGGAATTAATAATATCTATTTCAAAGGTTGTTGTGAAGAAAACATAATGTATTTTAAGTTGCTGATGTCAGCTAAGCCAGTAGTTCTCAAACTAAATTTGCATAAGAATCACTTTAGGATCTTGATAAAAACAGCAATCCATTCAGATGTTCTGATTCAAAAGGTCTGGGGAGGAGTCTGAGAATCCACATCTATTAACAAACAACTCAGGTAATTCTGTTTCAAATTTCCAAAGAGCATTCCTTGAGAAACACTACACTGGACTCTTTTATTTTTTTAATTGAAGTATAGTTGATTTACAATGTTGTGTTAGTTTCATGTGTACAGAATACAGTTGCAAAAATGCTCAGCAACATATTAGCAAACCAAATCCAACAGCACATAAAAAGGATCATACACCATGATCAAGTTGGATTCATCCCAAGGTCACAAGGATGGTCCAACATATGTGAATCAATTATTGTGATACACCACATCAGCAAAAGAAAAGACAAAACCCATGTGATCATCTCAATAGTTGCAGAAAAAGCATTTGATAAAATTCAACATCCATTCACTGTAAAAGCTCTCACCAAAGTGGGTGAGAGTGGAATATACTTGGCCTTCAAAATTCTAATCATTGTTTGCCACTGTCTATTAAGGACTCCAAGCTCGCTGAAGACAGAGGCCATGTATGCTTAGCTGATCATTGTCTGACCAGCACCCAGTAGAGTACCTCGCACATAGTAGGTATTTCACAAATATTTGTGGAGTGAATGGATGAATATTTTAGAAAGATCATTGACAGCAAAGTGGAAAATGTATTGGGGTAGGTTTGGGGGTGGCAAGGCATGAAACACAGAGCCAAGCTGGGAGAGTGTTGTAATAGCCCCGGTGAATGATGATTTTGATCTGAACTGGGGCAGTGGAAGAGAGTATGGAGAGATGGGGACACATCTAAGAAATAGTAAAAAGATAGAATCAGCAAAAACTGCAGAATTTGCACTAGCTGTATTCTTCTATCTTTTGAATCCTGTACTTCCTTCACTCCATCCCTTCTATATGCCTATAGTCCCTTCTCTTTGATCTTTATGCTTTGATTACTCCTATTCCTAATAGCCTGTTTTCGGCCTCCTATTTTTTTTTAATGGATGCATTTCCTCAGATGCTCAGGGCCATTCACCATAGGGATCTTCAGTGAAATTTCCTCATTGGCTCTTTCTTAATCTATAAGCTACAGTTTGGTTTTTCTGCCAAGAAGAAGAAGAATGAAACTCAACAGGAAGCTCATTTGTCCAAAAGCAGAGCATCTGACAAACTGTGGCCTTGCTTTTTCTGGAAATGTCAGATCTCTGAAGATAGAGAATGTTTTAAAAGGTTGTTCCAAATACTTATCTCCTTTTCACCTACTCCTAATTCCACTACAACGCAGCAGCCTGAAATGAGGTAATGTCATTTATAACTGTATGTTTTTATAATGTCTTTTATATTATATGTTTTCTCTTTATTTTAACCTGTTTTATCACTCAGGATCTGCATAATCAACCAACCACATCAATCACTCCTCTCTCTACAATTCGATGGTCACCATAGATGAACCATACAATCTCACATTTTGTTAAACTACCCTCTATTACCCTTGCACTACTCCCTGTGTGCTTCTGTCTGAACTTACCATCTAATCAAGTGCTAGAAGTACCTGCCTCTGCTGTCTCCCTGCCCTCACTCCAAGTGCTTATGTAAGCAAGCAGGCTCAGTAGGTCAGTCCCTGACGTTAACACATTGACTTGCTTTGTTTTCTTCAGAACACTTGCTAATGACCTAACCTCCCTGCAATAGATAGGATAGCTATTCCCTGAAATAGCTACCCTATGAGCCCACTTAGATTTACTCTTTAACTTGAATATCCAGCCTCTTCACCATTTGCAAAAACCTTTCACATTTTGCTCATTTTGATACCCACAAACATACTGCATTCACTCCTCCTTATTCACCCACCTTGTGCTCTTTCTTTAAGATGGAGCTTCTTGGGGTTTCCATTCAAGATGGCAACGTAGGGGTTTCCCTGGTGGTGCAGTGGTTGAGAATCTGCCTGCCAATGCAGGGGACACAGGTTCGAGTCCTGGTCTGGGAAGATCCCACATGCCATGGAGCAACTGGGCCCGTGAGCCACAATTACTGAGCCTGCGCATCTGGAGCCTGTGCTCCGCAACAACAGAGGCCGCCATAGTGAGAGGCCTGCACACCGTGATGAAGAGTGACCCCCACTGCCACAACTAGAGAAAGCCCATGCACAGAAGCGAAGACCCAACACAGCCATAAATAAATAAATAAATAAATACATTGTGTAAAAAAAGATGGCAACGTAGGAGGATCCTGGGCTCACCTCTTCACATGGACACACAGAATCTATGGCTAAATATGCAACAACTTCCACTGATAAAACCTAAAAAACTGTCTGATCTACATATCAGGCAAATGACAGAAGGTCCATATCGAAGTGGGTAGGAGAAGCTGGGACACAATATCACCATAAACCCCATCCCAGTACTGCGACCCACAATCAGGAGGGAACTCAAAACCCAGAGCTCCTCCCTGAGGAGCAAAGGGTTTGAACCCCACATCAGGCATTTCAACTTTTAAGACCTGCACCTAAGAGATGAGGCCCCAAAACATCTAGCTTTGAGAATCAATGAGGTTCATGTTCATGAGAGCCAAGACTGTAGTGATCTGAGAAACAGTTCTTAGAGGCCTACACACTTGGATTCACACCCCCCAGGGCCCAGTGCAGAGGCAACCAGACTTTGAGTGAAAGGGGCTCATTTGCAATCTTAAAGCATCAGTCTGAGGGGTAGGCATCTAACTCAGCACACATCTAGGGTCCTGCTGACTGGCAGGTAGATGCTTCCTCTGCCTTGTTCTAGCTAGCAGGTGCCATATTTTTTTTTAACACTGGCTTTTTTTATTTTTTCCATTTTTTCTGCAGGTGGCATCTACATGCTCTCCTTCTGCCTCATTCCAGCTGGTGGATGCCAACTTTGCACCTTCTCTCTGCCCATTCCGATGTACCATTGTCTCCTAGAGGGGAGCTTTTATGCATGTCTTGTGCCCAGGGGTCACCTCTTGATCTCCTGGATCTGGAAGCCAGGGGAGTTTGTGATCCTGGGTCCCATGGGACTGTAAACATTGGGGAGTCAGTTCCTAGCAGGCCACCACCCCACGGCGCTGCACAGATAGCAGACAAACACACCTCTGGTCTGTCTGTGAAAGAGGCCTGTTTGCTTGCCTTGGAGCTTCAGCCCAAGGGGTAGACTTCTGGTTTGACACACAACCGCAGGCCTACCGAGGTGCTCTCAGGAACAGAGGGTCTGCCTTTGGTACCTCAGTGTCAGTCATTGGCCACTGGCTCTGGTAGAGGAGAAGTGGTTAGGGAGAGTACAACCTCCACTGGGGTAGTTTCTTTGGACATAGAGCAATCCTCTAGAGAATTCTCCTATGGCAATCCTCGCAGCAGCTGGGGGGTAGGTACACCACCAGTGAAGGAGATCTGGTGGGGGACCAACAGTCTCCACTATAACTTGAATTCTCAATGGGGCAATGTTCCCTCAAGGGGGTGATATTAGTTCTTAGAGGGTGTGGGAAGGGGGAATCTTAGACATTACAATGGTTTATGTCTCTCAGAAGGACCACAGTGTATAAACAAATGTACAGTGTTAACTAGTCTTTCAAAGCTGAAAACTGGTTCTGCAAACTTGCATTTCCTGGTTATTAAGCTACTTTTCCCAGCTCCAGACCCACCTTTCTGCACTCCACTTTGAGTTGCTGCCACCGGGACTCTGAACACATCTCACCTTTGCTAGATGGCTCCCAGTTTGGTTCTGGCAAAAGGGGCTCCCCTAACTAAAGGGACGCTGATGACAGGCAGAGGGAAAAGGGGCATGCTTCTTCCTGAGTACTTGCTGTCCTGTCACTCTCCTCTTAGCAACAGCCCGTCACCTGGGCAGTGGCAGGTGATTCTGGTTTCCTGTATTTTTTCACACTCACGTAACTGGCCTCATTGTGCCCTTCAGAGATACCAGAAGACTGCCCAGCACCATCTCCACAGCAGTGTGGGTCCCAGCTCTGTGACATTCCTTTGCCAGGGACAAGTTCCAACCACATCCCTGTGTCCCTCCTGTAGTTACTAGATCTATGTCATCTCAGTGCTTCTTTCTTGCCCTTTAAGTTCTCCAATCCCTTATATTAAATCCTCTCTATTCAAAAAGCTGGAGTGATTTCTGTTTTCCTGACCAGATTCTGGGTTCCAAATGTTAACATATTGCCCTTGGCCTATCACTTCTCTGATTTTTAATTTTTGCTTTATTAAAACTGGGGGAAGATAGGAAACCTGCCTTAAGAGTACCTCAGAGAGAAAGCTGCTGAGAAGGGAAATACACAGCAAAGGAATAGATTCATACTTTGAGATCCAGATCACAGAATGATGTGCAAGTTCCACCCCCACCTCCCGCCAGTATCTGTGGACGTGACATTGCTAGGAAATAGGGTCTTTGCCAATGTAATCAAGTTAATATTGATGTCATACTAGATTAGGGTGGGCCCTAGTATAATGATGTATCCTTACAAGAGGGAAACAGGGACACAGAGACAGACACACGTAGAAATGACCACGTGATAACCAAAGCAGAGACTGGATTGATTGCTCTACAAGCCAAGGAATGCAGAGGACTGCTGGTAACCACCAGAAGCTAGGAAAGAGGTGAGGAAGAATTTTCCTTTAGAAGCTTCAGAGAGAGCACGGCCTTGAGGACATCTTGATTTCAGAATTCTAGCCTTCAGAACTGTGAAAGTATACATTTGTGCTATTTCAAACTGCCAGCTTTGTGGTAATTTGTTACATCAGCTCTAGGAAACGAATACAATTTTTTAAGCATTAAATCATTTATTTCTTATTTATGTGTGTGGTTTCAACATATCCATGCAAATAAGCCCTTTCTTTAATTTAGGGAAAAATTTTCACTTAAACAGAAATGACAGTGAAACTAATATTAACCCCTGCCTGTCTCCTGGTTCTGAATGAATGATTCCTAACCATTATAACACTTAAATATAGGCCTTTTTGGCCCAAGTTTTTTATATCATGACATCAGGCTCTTAGGAAATTCCTTAAGCGTAAATATTGAAAATGCACTTCACTAGTATTTGTCTATTTTCAGCTCCAAAGGACAATACAATATTTTACTTACACAGGCAAATAGACACAAATAAGCCATTTTTAGACTTTGCTGATTGCTTATATTTCTTTTTTAATGACTTATTAAAAAAATCATAATTAATATGCCAATGACTTCCTGTTAAGTTGTTACTCTTCCTTATATAATGGACCCTTTTGGCAATAATAAGACAAGAAGAATTTTGACCTTAAATGCCAGAGAGAAACATGTTCCCAAAGTAATTTGCCATTGCTCATTAAAGGCAAAACTTTGGGAATTTTCTTCCATTTCAGTTGAATTTCAAATAGCTAAAAGCCAATGACTGCAGTCAGATCCTCAATTACACCAAGGCAAAAATGTATTCCACTCAGGATTCTAAGTCCATTAGGAGGTCACACACACCCCCGCCCCAGACCAATGTTTCCCAGTTGTAATTCCATAGACTCTGGTTTCCAACCCTCATTATGAGCTGAATTACTGAAGCATCACTGCCTTTTTTCTTCCATGAGATCTGTGGACAAGTCTGCGAGAATGGCAGACTAACAGCACCGTACATGAAGACCATGGCAAACCCTCTTTGTCCTGGGAAATATCCTAGGAATGGTTGTCTTTTAAATAACTATTTTTCTTCCCATATTCTCTTTATCACTTCCATTAAGGCCATGGCTAAAATTTGCCAAAACATTCAAGTAGAAGTTAAAAGTGTTTCAACTCTTTGCCACCTCAGCCCTCCCCTGCCCTCACCCTATGTGTTCTCCATGCCTGCTGGAGAGGAAGGCAGTTCATCTTTCTTTATGCTTCTCCATGTCACTCCTTTGTTTTCTTCTTTCCCTTTTTGTGATGGAGAAGCACCACAGTATAGTAACTAAGCACAAAGACTTTGAAGTAAAATGAAAAGACTTGTGTTCACATTCTGGCTTTGCCACTTATTAGTTGTGTGTCCTCAAGAGTATTATTTAAACTTTTATGAAACCTATTGTCCTCATCTATAAAACAGGAACAGTAGTATTTACTTAGGGTTATTTTTGAGAATTAGTGAAATTATATATATAAAGTGCTTAGCTCTCTTAATAATTAACCAAATAAATTGGCACTTGTCTTCCTCTGCTTGCTATTTAGCCATAATCACATTTAGATCAGACCCAATTAAACTGTGATACATTCTACATTCCAGTGGGGCTTAGCTACTAACTCTCAGGGCAAATGAATACTCCAATTTTGTTCTATTGATTATAGCATATCAGTGCAAAGGCACTGTCAGTACATGGCAAATGAATGATCATCAAATGCATGGAACAATGAATAATTATAGTAGGTTGAATACCAGCTTTTAAAATACACTGTATCTGTACAAAAGACAAATGAGAGGGAAATTTTAAATAAATATATATCGCCATTTTCTGTTCATCTGAGTTGACAGTGGGTTTTGCCTTTATTTTATTTTTTTTCCTGTAGAACAGTAAAGCTGTTGAAATTTGCTCTGGAAATTGAACAAGGAGAGGCAGAATTTGTTCCTTTTCCTCTGAGAAATATTGTGGATTATTGTGTTCCATGAATAGTATAATTACTTCCACAATAACAGAAGACTGAACAGTCACAGGTGTTGGGTTTTGCATTGCACCTTGTGGGTGAGAGCATCATTAAAAGCTTTGTTCCCAGTGTCAGCAAAAACAGGCATCACAATGTGTCTCACAGTTGCCAACACTTGAGTGCGTTCAGAGAGTCATACTCTCCCAAACTTCGTCCTCTCCTGGAGGAAGCTATCCATTTTAGAATATAACTTTCTTTATGCTTTTCTCTCCCTCATCTATGGACCTGATGAGAGCAGCAGGTGTCCGAAACTATAGTACTCTTCTGGAAAGGCACACCTTTTGACAGTGAATCTTCATTGTCAAAACATCTCCTCCGAACATGATTTTGAAGGCTTCTTTGGGCTTTCTGGGCTAAGACTGGCTTCTACTTGATCTATGTGTGCTCTCCATCTTCTTCCTACACATCTGTCAGGCATTATGTCCCCTTTGCAATGATCAGAGAGAAGCATGACTCCAATAGTTTGGCCCTAAGCAAATGAAGGAGGCAATTGTCACTAACTTAGATGGGGAAGAATGCCTAAGAGGCAGGCTTCAGGAGAAAAGGAAATGAGGGTAATCAGGGTAGAAATTCAGTTTTGACCACCTTATGTTTGAAACGCCTATCATTCATCCACATAGAGATGTCAAGTAAATAGTTCAATGTAAGACCTGAGTTCCCGGGAGTGGTCAGGACTAGAGATATACATGTGGTTAGCATGTAGATGGTATTTAAGCCATTAAGACCAGATGCAATGACCAGGGGAGTTAGTTAGGAGAGATGAAAAAGAAAGAAGGACAAAGAACTAAATTTTTGTGGCAATTCGACAAGCATAGGATGTAGGAGAGATGAGGAGGGATAAGTAATTAGTATGTTTTTATTAAGTTCATTTGCTTTTCCAGGTAAAATATTCCCAGGTTGTCTAAATCACTTTTGTGGGACATGTTTGCCCAACCCTAGTACAATGTTTCACTTTCCTGGTGAGAAGTAAATGAACTTAGCACACCAAATGGAATAGAGCAAGTCGTGGCATGAACTGTACAGAGGAAAGAGGGACCAGTACATCTTATAATTTGAATCCCAGAATTTTATTATTGCAGACCATGTTTCATGTTTTCTTCATACCTGAATCATCGTAGGTTCAGTTCTCCTAAAAGCAATACGTACCAGACTGAATTCTTGAAACCAGATGCAGTAATTTACACGTTTTGCCTACAAATTTCATATTGTTGTATTTGTTCCTTGTTAGTCAAACCAGATATTTTTGAACGCAGGGCAAAATACTGACTGCATCACATTTGCTTAGCTTTGGTTACTTAAAAACCATGCTTACTGTATCTACCTATTTCCCCTTCTCCAGGCAACATTAAAATTGTCATTAGGAATTTTCAGGATCTCAAAAATTTTACAATATGAATCAACACTATTACTCTCAACCAAAACTTTCTTATTTAAAAACATTATCCTGGGCTTCCCTGGTGGCGCAGTGGTTGAGAGTCCGCCTGCTGATGCAGGGGACACAGGTTCGTGCCCCGGTCCAGGAAGATCCCACATGCCGCGGAGCAGCTGGGCCCGTGAGCCACGGCCACTGGGCCTGCGCGTCCGGAGCCTGCGCTCCACAGCGGGAGAGGCCACAGCAGTGAGAGGCCCGCGTACCGCAAAAAAAAAAAAAAAAAAAAAGACATTATCCTTTGTTCTGTTCTCAGAAGAAAAATGAGAATTATTGAGACTGAATAGATTTGCTTGCCAATGAAATGTTTGTAGCAGTCAGAAATGCCAGATGAACAACTTGATTAAAATATCACAAATTTTAGTTACACAGTGGTAAGTTTATTATCTTCTTCTTTATTAATTTTTCTCTTATTAAATTTACACATGAACGATGTAAATTTTTTAACATCTTTATTGGAGTATAATTGCTTTACAATGGTGTGTTAGTTTCTGCTTTATAATAAAGTGAATCAGCTATATGCATACTTATATCCCCATATGATCTCCCTCTTGCATCTCCATCCCACCCTCCCTATCCCACCCTTCTAGGTGGTCACAAAGCACCGAGCTGATCTCCTTGTGCTATGTGGCTGCTTCCCACTAGCTATCTATTTTACGTTTGGTAGTGTATATATGTCCATGCCACTCTCTCACTTCGTCCCAGCTTATCCTTCCCCCTCCCCGTGTCCTCAAGTCCATTCTCGACGTCTGGGTCTTTATTTCTGTCCTGCCCCTACGTTCTTGGGAACCATTTTCTTTTTCTTTTTTTTTTTTTAGATTACATATATATGTGTTAGCATACAGTGTTCGTTTTTCTCTTTCTGACTTACTTCACTCTGTATGACAGACTCTAGGTCCATCCACCTCCCTACAAATAACTCCATTTCATTTCTTTTAATGGCTGAGTAATAGTCCATTGTATACATGAGCCACACCTTCGTTATCCATTCATCTGTTGATGGACACTTAGGTTGCTTCCATGTCCTCCCTATTGTAAATAGAGCTGCAAAGAACATTGTGGTACATAACTCTTTTTAAATTATAGTTTTCTCAGAGTAGATTACTGGGTCATATGGTAGTTCTATTTTTAGCTTTTTAAGGAACCTCCATACTGTTCTCCACAGTAGCTGTATCAACCTACATTCCCACCAACAGTGAAAGAGGGTTCCCTTTTCTCCACACCCTCTCCAGCATTTACTATTTGTAGATTTTTTGATGATGGCCATTCTGACTGGTGTGAGGTGATACATCATTCTACTTTTGATTTGCATTTCTCTAATGATTAGTAATGTTGAGCATCCTTTCATATGTTTGTTGGCAATCTGTATATCTTCTTTGGAGAAAGGTCTATTTAGGTGCTCTGCCCATTTTTGGATTGGTTTGTTTGGTTTTTTTTTGATACTGAGCTGCATGAGCTACTTGTAAATTTTGGAGATTAATCCTCTGTCAGTTCCTTCATTTGCAAATATTTTCTCCCATTCTGAGGGTTGTCTTTTTGTCTTGTTTAAGGTTTCCTTTGCTGTGCAAAAGCTTTTAAGTTTCCTTAGGACCCATTTGTTTATTTTTGTTTTTATTTCAATTTCTCTAGGAGGTGGGTCAAAAAGGATTTTGCTCTGATTTATGTCATACGGTGTTCTGCTATGTTTTCCTCTAAGAGTTTTATAGTGTCTGGCATTATATTTAGGCCTTCAATAAATTTTGAGTTTATTTTTCTGTATGGTGTTAGGGAGTGTTCTAATTTCATTCTTTTACATGTAGTTATCCAGCACCACTTATTGAGGAGGCTCTCTTTTCTCCATTGTATATTCTTTCCTCCTTTATCAAAAGTAAGGTGACCAGGGCTTCCCTGGTGCCTCAGTGGTTGAGAGTCTGCCTGCTGAGGCAGGGGACACGGGTTTGTGCCCTGGTCCTGGAGGATCCCACATGCCGTGGAGCGGCTGGGCCCGTGGGCCATGGCTGCTGAGCCTGTGTGTCTGGAGCCTGTGCTCCGCAACGGGAGAGGCCACGACAGTGAGACGCCCGCGTACCACAGATAAATACATAAATAAATAAATAAGGCGACCATATGTGCGTGGGTTTATCTCTGTGTTTTCTATCCTGTTCCACTGATGTATATTTAAGTTTTTGTGCCAGTACCATACTGTCTTGATTACTGTAGCTTTGTAGTACAGTCTGAAGTCCAGGAGCCTGATACCTCCAGCTCCGTTTTTCTTTCTAAAGATTGCTTTGGCTATTTGGGGTCTTTTGTGTTTCCATACAAATTGTGAAATTTTCTGTTCTAGTTCTGTAAAAAATGCCATTGGTGGTTTGATAGGGATTGCATTGAATCTGTAGATTGCTTTGGGTAGTATAGTCATTTTCACAATGTGGATTCTTCCCATCCAAGAACATGGTATATCTCTCCATCTGTTGGTATCATCTTTAATTTCTTTCATCAGTGTCTTATACTTTACTGCATACAGGTCTTTTGTCTCCTTAGGTAGGTTTAACCTAGGTATTTTATTCTTTTTGTTGCAATGGTAAATGGCAGTGTTTCCTTCATTTCTCTTGCAGAGTTATCATCATTAGTGTATAGCAATGCAAGAGATTTCTGTGCATTAATTTTGTGTCCTTCTACTTTACCGAATTCATTGATTAGCTCTAGTAGTGTTCTGGTAGTATCTCTAGGATTCTCTATGTATAGTATCATGTCATCTGCAAACAGTGACAACTTTGCTTCTTCTTTTCTGATATGGATTCCATTTATTTCTTTTTCTTCTCTCATTGCTGTGGCTAAAACTTCCAAAACTATGTTGAAAAATAGTGGTGAGAGTGAGCAACCTTGTCTTGTTCCTGATCTTAGTGGAAATGGTTTCAGTTTTTCACCATTGAGAATGATGTTGGCTGTGGGTTTGTCATATATGGACTTTATTATGTTGAGGAAAGTTCCCTCTATGCCTACTTTCTGGAGGGTTTTTATCATAAATGGGTGTTGAACTTTGTCAAAAGCTTTCTCTGCATCTATTGAGATGATCATATGGCTTTTATCATTCAAATTGTTAATATGGTGTATCACAGTGATTGATTTTCCTATATTCAAGGATCCTTGCATTCCTGGGATAAACCCCACTTGATCACATTGTATGATCCTTTTAATGTGCTGTTGGAATCTTTGCTGGAATCCTCTTTTGTTGAGGATTTTTGCATGTATATTGATCAGTGATATTGGCCTGTAGTTTTCTTTCTTTGTGACATCTTTGTCTGGTTTGGTATCAGGGTGATGTCAGCCACGTAGAATGAGTTTGGGAGTGTTCCCCTCTCTGCTATATTTTGGAAGAGTTTGGGAAGGATAGGTGTTAGCTCTTCTCTAAATGTTTTATAGAATTCACCTTGAGTCCATCTGGTCCTGGTCTTTTCTTTGTTGGAAGATTTTTAATCACAGTCTCAATTTCAGTGCTTATAATCGCTCTGTTCATATTTTCTATTTCTTCCTGGTTCAGTCTCAGAAGGTTGTGTTTTTCTAAGAATTTGTCCATTTCTTCCAGATTGTCCATTTTATTGGCATATAGTTGCTTGTAGTAATCTCTCATAATCCTTTGTATTTCTGTAGTGTCAGTTGTTACTTCTCCTTTTTCATTTCTAATTCTACTGATTTGAATCTTCTTTTTCTTGATAAGTCTGGCTAATGGTTTATCAGTTCTGTTTATCTTCTTAAGAACCAGCTTTTAGTTTTACTGATCTTTGGTATCATTTCCTTCATTTCATTTTCATTTATTTCTGATCTGATCTTTATGATTTCTTTCCTTCTGCTAACTTTGGACATTTTTTGTTCTTCTTTCTCTAACTGCTTTAGGCGTAAGGTTAGGTTGTTTCTTTGAGATGTTTCTTGTTTCTTAAGGTAGGATTGTATTGCTATAAATTTCCCTCTTAGAACTGCTTTTGCTGCATCCCATAGGTTTTGGACCATCGTTTTTTCATTGTCATTTTTCTTTAGGTATTTTTTGATTTTGCCTTTGATTTCTTCAGTGATCCCTTGCTTATTTAGTAGTGTATTGTTTAGCCTCCATGTGCTTGTATTTTTTTTACAGGTTTTTTCCTGTAATTGATATCTATTCTCATAGCACTGTGGTTGGGAAAGATACTTGATACGATTTCAATATTCTTAAATTTACCAAGGCTTGATTTGTGACCCAAGATATGTCTATCCTGGAGAATGTTCCATGAGCACTTGAGAAGAAAGTGTATTCTGTTGTTTTTGGATGGAATGACCTATAAATATCAATTAACTCCATATTGTTTAATGTATCATTTAAATCTTGTGTTTCGTTACTTATTTTCATTTTAGCTGATCTGTCTATTGGTGAAAGTGGGGTGTTAAAGTTCCCTACTATAACTGTGTTACTGTCGATTTCCCCTTCTATGGCTGTTAGTATTTGCCTTAGGTATTGAGGTGCTCCTATGTTGGGTGCATAAATATTTACAATTGTTCTATCTTCTTCTTGGATTGAACCCTTGATCGTTATGTAGTGTCCTTCTTTGTCTCTTGTAATAATCTTTGTTTTTTTTTTTTAACATCTTTATTGGGGTATAATTGCTTTACAATGGTGTATTAGTTTCTACTTTATAACAGAGTGAATCAGTATGTATATGAATAATATTTGTTTTAAAGTCTATTTTGTCAGATATGAGAATTACTACTCCAGCTTTCTTTTGATTTCCATTTGCATGGTATATCCTTTTCCATCCCCTCACTTTCAGTCTGTATGTGTCCCTAGGTCTGAAGTGGGTCTCTTGTAGACAGCATATATACGGGTCTTGTTTTTGTATCCATTCATCCAGTCTATTTCTTTTTCTTGGAGCATTTAATCTGTTTACATTTATGGTAATTATCAATATGCATGTTCTTATTACCATTTTCTTAATTGTTTTGGGTTTTTTACTGTAGGTCTTTTCCTTCTCTTCTGTTTCCTGCCTAGAGAAGTTCCTTTAGCATTTGTTATAAAAGTGGATTGATGGTGGTGAATTCTCTTAGCTTTTGCTTGCCTGTAAAGATTTTAATTTCTCCATCAAATCTGAATGAGATCCTTGCTGGGTAGAGTAATCTTGGTTGTAGGTTTCTCCCCTTCAGCACTTTAAATATGTCCTGCCACTCCCTTCTGGCTTGCAGAGTTTCTGCTAAAAGATCAGGTGTTAACCTTATGGGGATTTCCTTGTATGTTATTTGTTGTTTTTCCCTTGCTGCTTTTAATGTTTTTTATTTGTATTAAATTTTTGATAGTTTGATTAATATGTGTCCTGTAAGAAAACTGAAATTGTATCAAGTACCTTTTCCGACCACAACGCTGAGACTAGATATCAGTGACAGGAAAAGATCTGTAAAAAATACAAACACATGGAGGCTAAACAATACACTACTTAATAATGATGTGATCACTGAAGAAATCAAAGAGGAAATTTAAAAACACTTAGAAACGAATGACAATGGACACATGATGACCCAAAACCTACTGGATACAGCAAAAGCAGTTCTAAGAGGGAATTTTATAGCAATACAATCCTACCTTAAGAAACAGGAAACACCTCTAATAAACAACCTAAACTTGCACCTAAAGCAATTAGAGAAATAAGAACCAAAAAAACCCAAAGTTAGGAGAAGGAAAGAAATCATAAAGATCAGATCAGAAATAAATGAAAAAGAAATGAAGGAAGTGATAGCAAAGATGAATAAAAGTAAAAGCTGGTTCTTTGAAAAGATAAACAAAATTGATAAACCATTAGACAGACTCATCAAGGAAAAAAGGGAGACTCAAATCAATAAAACTAGAAATGAAAAAGGAGAAGTAACAACTGACACTGCAGAAATACAAAAGATCATGAGAGATTACTACAAGCAACTCTATGCCAATAAAATGGACAATCTGGAAGAAATGGACAAATTCTTAGAAATGCACAACCTGCCAAGACTGAATCAGGAAGAAATAGAAAATATGAAGAGACCAATCACAAGCACTGAAATTAAAAGTGTGATTAATAATCTTCCAACAAACAAGAAACCAGATGGCTTCACAGGCGAATTCTATCAAATATTTAGAGAAGAGCTAACACCTATCCTTCTCAAACTCTTCCAAAATATAGCAGAGGGAGGAGAACACTCCCAAACTCATTCTACGAGGCCACCATCACCCTGATACCAAAACCAGACAAGGATGTCACAGAGAAAGAAAACTACAGGCCAATATCACTGATGAACATAGATGCAAAAATCCTCAACAAAATACTAGCAAACAGAATCCAACAGCACATTAAAAGGATCATACACCATGATCCAGTGGGGTTTATTCCAGGAATGCAAGGATTCTTCAATATACGCAAATCAATCAATATGATACACCATACTAACAAATTGAAGGAGAAAAACCATATGATCATCTCAATAGATTCAGAGAAAGCTTTCGACACAATTCAACACCCATTTATGATAAAAACCCTGCAGAAAGTAGGCATAGAGGGAACTTTCCTCAACATAATAAAGGCTATATATGACAAACCCACAGCCAACATCGTCCTCAATGGTGAAAAACTGAAAGCATTTCCACTAAGATCAGGAACAAGACAACGTTGCCCACTCTCACCACTCTTATTCAACATAGTTTTGGAAGTTTTAGCCACAGCAATCAAAGAAGAAAAGGAAATAAAAGGAATCCAAATTGGAAAAGAAGTAAAGCTGTCACTGTTTGCAGATGACATGATACTATACATAGAGAATCCTAAAGATGCTACCAGAAAACTACTAGAGCTAATCAATGAATTTGGTAAAGTAGCAGAATACAGAATTAATGCACAGAAATCTGTTGCATTGCTGTACACTAATGATGAAAAATCTGAAAGTGAAATCAAGAAAACGTTCCCATTTACCATTGCAACAAAAAGAATAAAGTATCTAGGAATAAACCTACCTAAGGAGACAAAAGACCTGTATGCAGAAAATTATAAGACACTGATGAAAGAAATTAAAGATTATACCAACAGATGGAGAGATATACCATGTTCTTGGATGAGAAGAATCCACATTGTGAAAATGACTATACTACCCAAAGCAATCTACAGATTCAATGCAATCCCTATCAAACTACAAATGGCATTTTTTACAGAACTAGAACAAAAAATTTCACAATTTGTATGGAAGCACAAAAGACCCCAAATAGCCAAAGCAATCTTGAGAATGAAAAGCTGAGCTGGAGGAATCAGGCTCCCTGAATTCAGACCATACTACAAAGCTACAGTAATCAAGACAGTATAGTACTGGCACAAAAACAGAAAGATAGATCAATGGAACAGGATAGAAAGCCCAGAGATAATCCCACACACATATGGTCACCTTATCTTTGATAAAGGAGGCAGGAATGTACAGTGGAGAAAGGACAGCCTCTTCAATAAGTGGTGCTGGGAAAACTGGACAAGTACATGTAAAAGTATGAGAATAGATCACTCCCTAACACCATACATAGAAATAAGCTCAAAATGGATTAAAGACCTAAATGTAAGGCTAGACACTATCAAACTCTTAGAGGAAAACATAGGTAGAACACTCTATGACATAAATCACAGCAAGATTCTTTTTGACCCACTTCCTAGAGAAATGGAAATAAAAACAAAAATAAACAAATGGGACCTAATGAAACTTAAAAGCTTTTGCATAGCAGTGGAATCCATAAACAAGACCAAAAGACAACCCTCAGAATGGGAGAAAATATTTGCAAATGAAGCAACTAACAAACGATTAATTTCCAAAATCTACAAGCAGTTCATGCAGCTCAATAACAAAAAAACAAAGAACCCAATCCAAAAATGGGCAGAAGACTTAAATAGACATTTCTCCAAAGAAGATATACAGACTGCCAACAAACACATGAAAGAATGCTCAACATCATTAATCATTAGAGAAATGCAAATCAATACTACAATGAGATATCATCTGACACCGGTCAGAATGGCCATCATCAAAAAGTCTAGAAACAATAAATGCTGGAGAGGGTGTGGAGAAAAGGGAACACTCCTGCACTGCTGGTGGGAATTTGAATTGGTACAGCCAGTATGGAGAACAGTATGGAGGTTCCTTAAAAAACTACGAGTAGAACTACCATATGACCCAGCAATCCCAGTACTGGGCATATACCCTGAGAGAACCATAATTCAAGAAGAGTCATGTACCAAAATGTTCATTGCAGCTCTATTTACAATAGCCCGGAGATGGAAACAAGCTACGTGTCCATCCTCGGGTGAATGGATTAAGAAGATGTGGCACATATATACAATGGAATATTACTCCATAAAAAAGAAACGAAATTGAGCTCTTTGTAGCGAGGTGGATAGATCTAGAGTTGGTCGTACAGAGCGAAGTAAGTCAGAAAGAGAAAGACAAATACCGTATGCTAACACATATATATGGAATTTAAGGAAAAAAGTGTCATGAAGAACCTAGGGGTAAAACAGGAATAAAGACACAGACCTACTAGAGAATGGACTTGAGGATATGGGGAGGGGGGAAGGGTAAGCTGTGATAAAGCGAGAGAGAGGCATGGACATATATACACTACCAAACGTAAGGTAGATAGCTAGTGGGAAGCAGCCGCATAGCACAGGGAGATCAGCTTGGTGCTTTGTGACTGCCTGGAGGGGTGGGACAGGGAGCGTGGGAGGGAGGGAGATGCAAGAGGGAAGAGATATGGGAATATATGTATACATATAACTGATTCACTTTGTTATAAAGCAGAAGCTAACACACCATTGTAAAGCAATTATACTCTAATAAAGATGTAAAAGAAAGTTATCAAATTATATCAAATAAAAACTGAAAAGAAATACTTTAAGAAATGTCTAATATCTCATCTTAGCACAATTATAAAGATTGAGAAGTTATTTTCATACACTATTTTTATTGAATTATTCTCAAAAAGCTCTTCCTTTAGCATTTTATTTCTTCTGATATAAATTACATAATAATGTTCCATTAATGCTCTGGTGTCCAGGAGGTACTACGCATATACTCTTAGAGTATGAAGAGAAGTAGCATGTGTGTGTGTATCTTTGTTTCTAGAAAACCTTACTTTTGACTCAACTTAGTAATCTTCAAGTAAAAGCCACTTTATTTCCAATCCATTTTCCCATGGATGTTTACAATGGCAATCAAAAGCTTGGAAAATCTTCACTCTTCCTATGTGAGATATTCTGTGAAAAATGTCTCTAATTGAAATATTTTGGTAAAGACAATCATATTATCATTATCCAAAGAACACTGAGATGAATCTTTTATTAAAGTGAAGAGTTCTTTTAGAATGAAAGAGTGGAAATATTTCCCAGGCCACTTCAACCTTGGAGGGAAAGCAGGTGCCTAAGTGCACTCACAGGATGGTCATTCTTCCTCCTACAGTTGTGTCAATGTAATACTCCACCTATTTATGAACACTATGGGTGTTTTCTGTGCTTTCAATGATTGGATTCAAACATACACATTTTGAACCTAACCATTTTCCTCCTCTCATCTCCCATCCAGACTCCAGATGTTTGTGGTGAGATCTTTCAACTAACTGGCAAAATGCCACCTTTGCTTGCTGAAGGTTCAAAAGTGAATATCTGCCAATGCACTGCCTCAACACATGGAAGCCTCCAATGCAACTGAGACACCACTGATAGCTTCTGAAAGGGGAGCCCTTGTCTATCTCCTTTGCTCCAGATGGAAGCTGGTTCACTCAATAATTCAACTTACTATGTCTATTCTATATTTGAATGTTCAACAGCAGTAATCCCTGTCAAAGTCTCCTTCTCCCATTTGGGCTAAATTCTTAACATAAGCTACAAAGCAACACTGGCTTGGGTTCATGAACTCTTGATAATTCACTGAGATCATTATAAAATAGCTTTAAAAAAATTCAAAGTCATCCTCACTTTAAGACTGGGGTTCAAACCCTTGCAAGGGGGGCATTGCTGAGTGGGAGAACAATTTTCGTGAGACACCTAATGTTGTATTCAAATTAGCCTTCCCCTCCAATCCTGTGGTATGGCTCTTTCTATAACCTTTGAGTCTCTAACAGTTTCCTTTAGATGTATGCTTTCCCAGGAGACCACAGTATCATTCACAGAAATGGCTACCCAACAAGCCCTTTCCTATAGAAGTCTATATGAGGTCAGTCATGCCTAAGATCTAGAGAAAAAATTGCTGAAGCTCAAGGTGGGGTCCCTGATATACAAGAAATTATCTCCTAATTTATTTGTTTAAATAATATGAGGTATTTACCACCCTAAAGCTATACATGTAGGGGTGTGTGTGTGTGTGTGTGTGTGTGTGTGTGTGTGTGTGTGTCATTAGAGTCATTTAAATACTTACTAAATGTTGAGGGACTAGTTTTTAAGATATTACTTAGTTGACTGGATTTTTTATTTCAAATGTTGCATTACAGCTTTATTCTTGCCCTGAACTGGATTATTCAATATAAGAAATAACCTTGAGCTATCAACTGAGAATGTTTCATTGCCCACAAACAAAGCATAAATCAGGACAGTTATAATCATGCTGAGATGTACTCTTTGAATTTTCTGCAATTCTCTGTGACTCCATTGACAGTGACAAATGAAAGTGGTCTTCACACACCAGTGGACTGTGTACCACCCTAACTGGGACACATTTAGTATTAAGTAGGTAAGGAAGTAGAATGTCCTCATGATTCTATATTAGCAAGTTTTTTATTTGTGGGTTTTTTGGGGTTTGTTTGGTTTATTTTTTACTCTTAAGCTACAAATGATAACAAAGAAAAAGAAGCACATAACTGAGCACAAGTTCTTTGGACTTGAGTGCCAATTGTTCTTTGCTATTTCTTTCTCCTAAAATTGAGTTTCAGGGTAATATTAAAGAAAGTTAGACATGGTGGCTCAGAGGGAGTTTCAGGTTATTAGGGAAAATTGTTTCATGTAAGAAAACTGATACCAAAATGGGATTTATGCAGTATTCTGAAATGATTGTGACATTTGAGAAAAGCAGTTAAACATGACCTTCACCAGGAGTCAAAAGATTATACCATTTTCAAGAGAAGTAAGAGGACATTAATTATATCAAGCTTTCTTTTGGACTGCACTTTCAAATTTTATCTACTGACTAGCATTTCAATTTATGAGATAGTTGGACATTGTATCCTGAAATGTTGGTCAGTGTTCAGTCCAGGTACAGAAATTGTTACAGTGATTTCTTCTACAGACACTAAAATGATGGCATCTGGCAATCCAAGGAAATGAAAAGCTATTTAGCTGATGAATAGGAAGACAATAGGTGAACTAGGATGTGCAATTCTACTTATCTCCTAAGTGACTCTTGGGATCTATAGTATGAGACTAAGTTAAAACTGAATGTGTCTCCTAATCAGGTCTCTCCAGCATTTCAGGAGCTAAACATTCAAGAAAGAACTAGAGGCAGGGCTCTCAATGAGGTAGGTAATATTATAGCATTCTCATTATTCCTTGCAACAAAAACCTGATTTCTTCAAAATTACTTTGGGAAATAAAGTGATTCCTCATCTTGTGACAACATGAAGTCTAGCACTTTAGTTCCAAAGCCATTAATAATATAACCTTATGAGACTGGTTATGGTATTAATGGTTAGGAAGAGTCATGAAGAGGAGCAATCTAAGAAACGTGCCAACACAGACATATGTTTAGATGAATATGTCTAGCCTATGTCATATTTTAAACCTGAACACAGAACATAATGTTCTAGTCAATTACTTCTAGGATTCTCAATCCCAAATAGCTCTTTTCAACTAAGGCCATTTGCTCCTTAACCCCTGGACATGGTAACATGATCTAAATAGACGCTGAGCAGTCTAAGCATGTCTAGGGGTCACCAGAGACCATAATCTCATAGAGAATCAATTTTCTTCCTATTTTGATCTCATTCTATTTTCTTGTCTCCTTGCCATGCAGGGGAGCTAGATTCTGAGGATGTAAATTTCCTGAGCCAGTTTGGCAAAAAAGGCTACCTGAAAGGGTGAAATCACACGACCAGAGTGAGCAGAGTATCTAGAAAGTGGGAGACCCTCAGCATCACTGTAGACTAGACTCCAACCTCTAGGTGTCAACTCTTCAGTTGCAAGTGACAGAAAACCCAACTCAGATTACCTGAGCAAATGAGGAATATAGGCTCATGTAATACAAAATCAGAATGGCTCAATCCAATAAGCATTGTCAGCAGGACAAGCATCTGCCTGTATGTTGCCTCCACTTTCCTCTGTGTTACTCCCTTTTCAGAGAGGCTTTCTTCATGTTGGCAAGATACGTGTCAGCAGCTCCATGCTTACAGCCTCCCAGGTCTGGACCCATGGTTGAGAGAATGACTCAACAAATGACACAAAAGGCCTAGAATTAGCTCTGATTGGAAAAAAAATTACCTTGGCTTTGGTCCTAAACCAAACCTCTATAGAAAAAGAAATGTGATAGGACTTTCCTGGCAGTCCAGTGGTTAAGACTCATTGCAGGGTATGTGCGTTCAATCCCTGGTTGGGAAAATAAGATCCCACAAGCCATGTGGTGCAGCCAAAAAAAAAAAAAAAGAAGAAGAAATGTGATTCCCCAGTCACCCAGTTTTGGATAACCTGCTGTTCCTGGAGCCAGAGTAGCCTCAGTTCTGCCCACAGCACATAGACCAAGAGTGAGTTAGGAGTGGTGTCCCAGGGTAAAGACACATCACCATGACCAGGAAAAGAGCCCATGAATATAGAGGCAAAAGCAATAACTATCCACTAAGTACTATTCTGATGATTTTATCCTGGCTATATATAATCCACAGAGCTTTATATAAATATGTAAATATACATAGGCTTCATTAGTTCCAGGGTGGGGACTGGACACATGCATTTCAGAAAACCTCTGTAGATGATTCTATAATCAGCCAGGTAAATCACTACTATGGTGGTCTCAGTTAATTCATTTTTTAAGTAAGTGTGGTAAAATAATTTAGCAGTTCTCAGACTTTCCAGCTCTGAGCCACTTAAACAGTGCTAAAAACACCAGAGCCCACCTTCCTACTCACCAACTCATACTTGACTAGCGCCAAACACACCTCCCTCATTGAGGTTGTTTCAATAGGATACCACTCAAGAAAATCTTCTTTTTAAAGCATTCTAAACAGGACTCTGAGCTCTGCCCTACTTAAGAGTAATGTGCTTGTCAAGGTTTCCAGGGTTCCTTAGAACATTTTTTAAGTGTATGGCTAATGGAAAAATTCAGCTTAAGCTAAATATTAAAATATATTAATATATTAAATTCAGCAAACACTTAGCCTCTCCCTTCCTTGACCTTCTCACTTAGCCACTCTCTCCCACAGTTACACCAAGGACCTTAGCATTGCACGAAGCTCTGCTACCCTTAAACTTAAAAAATCATGCACCCCTCTCTGACCAGTCTCCTTTCCTTCTCACTAATTTTTTTGACCATTCTTTACCCTCATGGAGCCTCAAGTTCATTGATAATTCTGTTCTTGCCCTATCCATTGGCTTCTACCTGTCTTTATGTCCTTCCTTAGATTCTGGACCCAACTTAGATTCTAGAGTCAACAAGTTCAGTAACTCTGTGCTCAATACCTCTCTGTATTTTCTTTGTACTTGCCAACCCAAGTCCAGGACTTCCTCCAAGTTCGCACTCAGGCAGCTGAGATTTTTTAGGAAAAAATCCCAACATGCAAGATCTATCATGTCACTCCTCTGCTCAGAACCTGCTGATGACTTCTCAGCTCACTCTGATTAAAATCCAAATTCTATCATTTTTATACGGAATCTAAAAAATAATACAAAAGAATCTATATACAAAACAGAAACAGATTCACAGACATAGAAAATAAACTTATCATTGCCAAAGGGGAAAGGGTAGGGATAAATTAAGAATATGGGGTTAACAGATACAAACTACTATATGTAAAATAAATAAGCAACAAGGATTTATTGTATAACACATGGAACTATGTTCAATATCTTGTAATAACCTATAATGGAAAATAATCTGAAAATATATATATACATAACTGAATCATTTTGCTGTACACCTGAAACACAATATTGTAAATCAACTCTACTTCAATAAAAAAATATCCAAATTCCTTTCCTTGCTCTAAAACACTCTGTGATTTGGCCCACATTTTCCATTCTGGTCTGTCTCCTCTTCATATCACTCCAGCCCCTCTGACCTCATTGCTGATTCTTCTTCCTGCCTCAGGGCACTTGCATTTACTTTTACCAGGTATTTCCTGACATGAAATACTCTTCTTCCAGATCAATAAGTATCACTCCTTTATTTCATTCATGTCTCTGCTTAAATGTCTCCTTCCCTGACTTCCCTATATGGAAGGACTATAACAGATGTCCTTCCATAACTGTGATTTTTCTGCACGGCATCTATCACCACCTAACATATCTATGATACACTTATTCATTTAACTTTTGACTGTCTTCCTCTCTAGGAATGTAGGTTCTATAATGAAACTGATTTTGTTTTGTTTGAGGCTGTATCCTCAATACCTAGAACAATGGTAACATTCAATAAATATTTGTTGAATGAATAAGTAAATGAAGCAAGTATATTGGTACTATTATAAATTCATGGTCACTTACTTCATCTAACCTCTCTTCACAGCAGACAATCTTACTTGCAACTTTACTGAGAAATAGATTATCACAGACAAGAAGTTCCTATATGCCCTGTTACAAAACCTTACCCTCTCTTATATATACACATACTTTTCTAATTCCTCTTGTTATAAAAGAAAGGGTGCACTTCCTCCTACCTAAGTCAGTTGCTCTTTTTGTTAGACCCTATTTCCTCCTACCTTCTCAGGAACTCTTCCTATCTGAGTCTTCCAATAGCCTCAAGTCAATCCCATCTTAAAGCACAAAATCAGAACTTCCCTGGCGGTCCGGTGGTCCAGTGGTTAAGAATCCACCTGCCAATGCAGGTGACACGGGTTCAATCCCTGGTCCGGGAAGATCCCACATGCCATGGAGCAAGTAAGCCCGTGTGCCACAACTACAGAGCCTGCACTCTAGAGGCCATGAGCCTCAACTACTGAGCCCACATGCTGCAACTACTGAAGCCCACGTGCTCTAGGGCCTGTGAGCCACAGCTACGGAGCCTGCGTGCTGCAGCTACTGAAGCCCATGCCCCTAGAGTCCGTGCTCTGCAACAAGAGAGGCCACCACAATGAGAAGCCCGCACACCGCAACAAAGAATAGCCCCCATTTGCTGCAGCTAGAGAAAGCCTGCACACAGCAATGAAGACCCAGCACAGCCAAAAATAAATTAATTAATTAAATAAATACAATTAAAAAAAATAAAACACAAAATCAAAATACCCCCTTCAGCCACGTAACCCTCTATAATCACTCAAACTCTCTCCTCCCCTTCACTGTCAAACTTTTAAAAGTAATTTTCTACCCTTGTTGGCTTTCTTCTCACTTCTCACCCACTCCTCAGGCCACTCGAATCTGATTACACACCCACCCCTCACCAGAACGACTTTTACAAAGGTTACCATTGACTTACTTCCACATTGCTAAAAGACACAGTTATTTTTCTGTTCTCATCCTTAGGTGAATCACCAGCAGAATTTCGCCTATTAAGTCTTTTAATTTATTTATTTTTTTTGTGGTACGTGGGCCTCTCCCGTTGCGGAGCACAGGCTCCGGACGCGCCGGCTCAGCGGCCATGGCTCACGGGCCCAGCCGCTCCACGGCATGTGGGATCCTCCCGGACCGGGGCACGAACCAGTGTCCCCTGCATCGGTAGGCGGACTCTCAACCACTGCGCCACCAGGGAAGCCCTTAAGTCCTTCTTTTAAAAGTCCATACTGTGTTCTTGAAACTTCCTTGACATCACACCCTCCTAACTTTCCCCTTACCTTTCAGCCAGTCCTCCTCAGTTTCCTTTGTGAACTCAGCCTCCTCTGTGTGGCTTTACGCATTAGCAATCCTCAAGACTCAGCCCTGGCCTCTTCTCTTCTAACTCTACTCTTTCTCCTCTGAAAACGTCACTGCCACCCAAGGCTTTAATTACCACTCACAGATCAGTAATGTTCAGAGTTAGACCTCTAGCCCTAACCTCCCTTCTGAGCTCCCAGCTTGACTCTCCGAGTTTGTAATGTATTTTCTCCATTTGATCATCTTAAGGACACCTCAAAATGAACCTGTTCAAAACTGAATTCATCTTCTTTCCTTCCAATCTAGTCATTCATCCTTTTTCCAGTCTTAGGAAACAGAGCGTCCTGTATCCAATAATGAAAAGCCAAACAATGAGGAGTTAGCATGGACACCACTCTCCTCCTTAATTCTTTCATATAATCTTTCACCAAATTTTGCCAAGTCTACCTCTTGAATATCTAATATGTTCTCTTCTCCTCTGCCTTTTCTCTCTAATCCCCTTGCTACCATCTCAGTCTAAGGTGTTATCCGTCAACTTTTATTCTACTTGGTTTCCCCATTTTCCTCATGCCCACTCTGATCTATCCTCCACAAGGCAAACAAAGAGATCTTCTCAAAACACAACTCTGATTATTCCACATCTCTACCTAAAATCCTTTAGTGGTTTCCCAATGCACTTAAAATAAGACAAAAATCTTCAACATGCATTGCAATGTCTGAAGGAGTGGGTCTCTGCATTCCGCTACAGAGTCCCTACACTTCAGACACCTTGGTCTTTAGTGATAGAAAGAGCTATGCCCCTCACTACCCCGTGGCCTTTTGCCATGCTGTTACCTTTTTATCCAGGGGCTCTTCTCACCTACCTTTGCCTAATTCATTCCTATTCTTTCCTTATTCTGCATATCTCAGTTCTCAACTCAAACTTTTTAGAGAAAATCATTCTGAGTGCTAGACTGAAAGAGGTTCTCCTACTTTGTGTTCTAATAACTCCCTATATTTTCCTTTCTGGCACTTGTCACGCTAAATTATTATAAACGTACGCAATTATATGATCGACACTGGCTTAATAAGAAAGACCTTCAGAGAATGAATATGCTTATCCTTCACTTAATCATTACTTTGCTAATTGATATCTTGGAGGTTCACTTTTTTTTGCTATTATTTTCTAGATTTTATACAATGCAGATACATTACTTTTACATTGGGGGGAGGGAAAAATTACTTTTAAAATAAACACTCACTAATTAAGCAGTTGAATGACAGTATTTGTTTTCCAGAAACAAAATTATAGACACTGTCATTATCTAAGACACCACATTTTAAAATACCAGCTAATGCCTAGGTCCCACCTCTAGAACTTTCTGATATAATTGGTCTGGAAAGAGATTTAGGCATTGATTTTTTTTTTAACTCCCTAGGTGATTCTCAAATGCAATCAAATTTGAAAACCACCACAGAGAAAGATGCTTGTGAAATACTTACCAGTACCATTTTCATAAATTGAGTACTTTGGCAATGAATGTACCATTGAGTATAAATCCAGCAGAGACCATGTCAGTTAATAGCCTTGTGTAGCACTGGACAGAGCACCATGTAATCATAGGTTCATGGTGATTAATAAGACTAAGTGGGGAATCATTTGAGTGAAATGATTCAAGGAGCATTCCTTGTTCCTCCTGATTTGGAATGTGACTTACATCTGAAAGCGAAGTTGTACAAATGTTCATCCCAAGCAACAATGTTGGGTCCCTCCAGTTAAGGAGCCAGCAGCTCCATAGCTGGTAAGTCAGGACAATAGATACTTTCATACTACAGCAGTTCCAAGAAACTGGCTCTGGGCTCAGGATGGCTGGGTTTCGGTCTTGGCTCTAACACTTGCTAGGTTGTGATCTTGGTCAAGCCCTTCAACTTTTCTAATCCTCAGTCTCTATTTTTAATACTGGGGAAAGGATAAATGCATAATAACTGTATTTAATAGTAGCTATCTCAAACTCTTGGTTTGAAGGTTAGGTATTAAAATAATGCATGTAAAGCATTGAGCAGAGTGCTGGCCCATAGTTAACACAGAATACACGTCAGTTATTAGTACTTTCTCAAGTTAAAGCTGGAAATTCCTACCCAAGGATTAGAAATTGTCCATTTTGTTATTTTAAAGCCTATTTGTAGATCAAAGACAATCAAAACAAATTGCAGAATACATAGAAAGTAATAGAATTATAAACAGAACTAAAGAATAACAGTAAAGCTATAGTCATATTCCTATATCTTTATTCCCATAATGAGAAAAGATTCCAATTGGTGAAATAAATATTTAACAACAAAATAAACTTAAAGAAAGCAAAAGAAAAGTTAATAGAGACAGTAGCAAAAATTGACAAAGTAGATAATAGAAAATTATAGAACTAAATAAATAAATTCAAGATCTAGTTCTTAAAAAACACAAAATAGGTAAAACCTTAGGTAATCTAATTTTTAAAAAGGTCAGTGGGAGAAAGCAAACTTATGGAGATTCCTTAAAAAACTAAAAACAGAACTACCATATGATCCAGCAATCCCACTCCTGGGCATATACCCAGAGAAAACCATAATTTGAAAAGATACATGTACCCCAATGTTCATTGCAGCACTATTTACAATAACCAGGACATGGAAGCAAACTAAATGTCCATCGACTGAGGAATGGATAAAGAAGATGTATTTATATTACTCGTATAAAAAAGAATGAAATAATGCCATTTACAACAACATGGATGGACCTAGAGATTGTCATACTGAGTGAAGTAAGTCAGACAGAGAAAGATAAATATCATATGGTGTCGCTTATATGTCGAATCTAAACAATGGTACAAATGGACCTATTTACAAAACAGAAATAGAGTCACAGATGTAGAAAACAAACTTATGGTTACCAAGGGGGAAGAGGAGATGGGATAAATTGGGAGATTAGGATTGACATATACACACTATTATATATAAAATAGATAACTAATAAGAACCTACTGTATAGCACAGGCAACTCTACTCAATACCTGTAATGACCTATATGGGAATAGAATCTAAAAAAGAGTAAATATATGTATATGTATAAATGATTCACTTTGCTATACAGCAGAAACTAATACAACATTGTAAATCAACTATACTCCAATAAAAATTAACTTAAAAAAAAAGAAAAGGTCAAGGGGAGAAAGCAAATTTAGGGCTTGGAGGGAGACTGACTTTACATTTTTTACCTTTTTTTGTTTATTTTGAATTTGATATCCTTGACATAATTTGAACTGGTAGCATGAGATTTTTATTTTGTAAGTGCTACATTTACCTCTTTACTCTTGTTGTTTCTTTGGTTTTTTTTGTGGTATGCGGGCCTCTCACTGCTGTGGCCTCTCCCGTTGCGGAGCACAGGCTCCGGACGCGCAGGCTCAGCGGCCATGGCTCACGGGGGCCCAGCCACTCCGCTGCATGTGGGATCTTCCCGGACCGGGGCACGAACCCGCGTTTCCTGCATCGGCAGGCGGATTCTCAACCACTGCGCCACCAGGGAAGCCCTACTCTTGTTTTTAATAGTCCATGAATGGTTTGGGACATGCAACAGTGGCTCCTGGAGCTTGTGAGTTCCTAGGATAGCACAGATTTCTTTGGCACTTTGGGAACTAGCTGCCAAAGCATCCAGTGAATTGTTAACTGCAAAATTTTTGCATCAGGTTAGAGTTAGATTAATAAATTAGTTTTTTGGTGTCTGCTACTGAGAAAAATCTCTCTATAAGCATAAGCACAGCCTATAGAGAGGCTGATGTACTGAAAGAGACAGGGAGAAATAAAACTGAAAGGTATCTTTACCATGATGGCAAAGCAATGGAAAGGCTGAAGGCTGAAGTTCAAATTGCAACAGGCTTAATATATCAACACTTACGTTAAACCACTGGGACTGGGGCCTGGAGAGAAACTTGGCAGAACACATTTTTGAGTAGAGAGTTATTATATATAGTACATGTTTCTTTAAAGTCAGGAAGTCTTATCCTTCCCCTTGAAAAAGAAAGCATGATAAACCACACCACAAAAGGGTCCATAACTAGGAAAGAAAAACCAGGGCTGTCTTTCAAGTCCTGCTGTGCAGATTTGTACTCTAGCCATTTAGCTTTCAGAACATTATCAGCTGAGCAATAGCTGTCCTACTCAGACTCACCTGCAAGCAAACCAAATTCAGGGACCCTAGGCATTTTCCTCTACCATGTTTAAGAAAGCACAGATCACTGGATTACAGCAGTGCTCTATATTAAATTTTTTTATTTGATTAAAAATTTGTAATTTTTATACTTTATGAGAACCAACTGAACTGACTTATGTTTCAAAGTTTGCGTTACTGACTTTTTGCACTTTTGATAGCCCTATTTACAAGCTTTTTCCTCTGGGAATGGTAGAGCATACATCCCTCCACACTTCTCCCCTCCTTCACCCAATCTCTCATAAACACACACACATTATATCTGAGACTCAGAGATTGTGCTGGTAAATCATCTCTCGAGGGGGGTCGGGGAGGAAGCCCTGATTTGTAGTGTTTGCCAATCTCCACGGTGTAAATATTCCCACAGCAGCTGATTTCGAGCTACCAACCAGCTTTAACAACTGGCTTGCAAAATTCCTGAATATTTAAAATCAGCTCTCTTGAGCCAGCTCCATCCCACCTCCACATTGTTGCTGGGACTGCGTCTTCTCTGTATTATGCTCCCTATCCTTTAGCACTTAATCGTCAGGCAGTTTATGAGTTGGAAAAAACAGTACACAATAAAGTTTGGAACATAAAAAGATATAGGTAGCATCACCTTGCTGATCAAATAGATTAATTCCACAGGATAATTTTGTTTGGTGTGGAATTGGGTGAGGATTCAAATGAAAAATCTTCTCATACCCAAGGGAATTTGCGGTTACCTGTGACAAGACAAGGACCAACAAGGAGATATTAGTTGAGCAATGCTAGCTACACTTCATTGACAAGCCAGCTTTAATCTGTGAGAACCTAGGTGGTACAAGACTATTCAGAGTCCCTGAAGGTATACAACAACCATCAAGATCTAAAGAAAGAGTATTAGAAATAGAGTACACAAGCACTCTATAGAATTATTATGTAAAACAAGAGAAAGCACATGGGGCAGAGAAACAGCTCAGAGCAGCTTTGGCATAACTGGTATTGTGAGCAGTTCAGAAACTGCTGCTGTCTGAGGACATCAGCAGTAAAGACCAGTCCATGGATGTTAAGTGGTAAATGCACGGCAGTTTCTGAAATAAAGCGTCATGACAGCAGATGAGCCCACTCCAGTTAGAGCCCACGCCAGGGATGTTGTAGTAAATTTGTTTATGCCTGAAGTCTATATTTATCCTGATTCATCAAGTGAATCTGAGGCTTGCTGGCCACACATGTGGGAAAGAGGGCAGAAAGCAGGCAAAGGGGTCCAGGGCCATGTGCAACATCTCCCTAGAACCATCTGGTTTTATTTGAGCTACATCTACTGAGAACTCTTCAGGCCACAAAATACAGGGAATAATAATTATTCGCTAACTTCCACAGCTGCTAAGATGGCTCCATCTGGCACCTCTATACCTGTAGCTTTAACCCAGAGACCTCTGAATTTCCTGGCATGTTAATAGATGGTGTTAGCTAAGGGATGAAGGGTCTTAAGGCATTTTAGGAAGTTCTGTTCTTCAGGGCTTGTTCCTTTGAATCCCTATCAGTGTTCTGTTCCTCTTTTGTTTCTATAAATGTTTATGTCATAGATTTAAAGGACTTGGTTAGAATATTCACAGAGTCACTTCAGCTTCTTTTTATCTGCTTTCCTGTCCCCTGCACAAAACATGAAAACTAAGGCACCAATAACATGCTGAGTGAGTTAACATGTAACAATAATCATGATCTTACCTATGCCAAAGTTATCGGGGGTGGGGACGATAACCAGCCCATATTACTAGAAACGTTAGAATAAGAAATCCTAAATTGAAACTTAGTGGAAATTACACAGTACAGAAACGCTAAGCGGAAGTGGAATTCAGTGAAAAGAGTCTTGGTGACTTTTCCTCAGCTTGAAGGAAGCTCACTTGGTTTCCATCTCTGCTCCTCCTTCCCAGTTTGCCCCAGTTCATTTCTCATCCTCCCCACCTCTTGCACCTTCTTGAATTCCTCCCTCGTTTTTAATTTCCTTTTTCATTCTCTCCCAAGTGCAACCTTCTAGCTTCAGCTCAGAATTTCCTTCGGAGCAAGTCATTTCAAAGCCACTTGGATGTAAGGTAACTATGGTTCCCGCTCTTCAGGACTGTCCATAAACAGGAGGTAAAATGAAGACTAGATGCCCATCATCTACTTAGGATGTACACACTGAAGAAGCATCATCCAAGGACCCCAGCACTCCTAGGTATCAAAGGAAAAATAACCCCCATAGAAACCATCTCCTAAGGAAAAACCCACAGCCAAAGTTGACATGACACATGATGCTAGAGGTCTGCTGTCCTTAGAATGCAAAATCAGCAAGCATTTTTCTAATCCCAAGGTTGGCCCTGGGTAAAACTTTTAAACAAACACCACTTATATTTTTATTAATTTCTATTTTTTTTAAGTAGCATGCATAGAATTTACAAATCAAATAGGAGGAGCAGTATCATTCTGTGGGTAAGAGCACAGACTCAGAAACAGACTGCCTGGTTCATGCTGCGGTTGTGTGTTTCTAACTCTGTGATCATGGACAAGTTACTTAACTGCTCTGTGCCTCCATTTGTCATCTATAAAATAGGAATAATAATAGCACATATTTCACAGAGTTTTGACAGACTTCACATATGGGCTGAATTGTATTCCCCCAAAATACACTTGATTAAGTCCTAATCCCCAGTACCTTGGAATGTGATTATATTTAGAGATAGGGTTTTTAAGAGGTGATGAAGGTAAAATGAGGTCAAATGAGTGGACCCTAATCCAATATGACTGGTGTCTTTATAAGAAGAGGAGATTAGAACACACACACACACACACACACACACACACACACACACACACACACACACACACAGAGGGAAAGTCATGTGAAGGCACGAGAAGGAGATGGCCATCTACCAGCCAAGGAGAGAGACCCTCAGAAGAATCCAATCCTGCCAACACCTTGATCTTGGATTTCTAGCCTTCAGAAATGTGAGAAAATACATTTCTGTTGTTTAAATTACCCAATCTCTGGTACTTATTACAACAAATCAATAAAGAAAACAACTGGTGTATAGTAAGTACTCTATAAGGATATTATTATTATTATTATTATTAAAAGATATACATTAATAAAAACAGCAGCCCTCTGCTCCATCTTTCCCCATCTCATAAGTCCATTTTCTTCAGGCAACATCTCAAAAATTTAACTCCTTATTTTCATATTTTCTCCGTATTTCTCTCCTCTCTCCTCACCTCTCCTTTCCCCCTTCTCCCTCCTATGTTTTACCTTCTCCTCTCCTCCTTTTCCCCTTCCTTTACTCTCTCTCTCTCTCTCTCTCTCTCTCCCCTCCTCTCTCCCTCCCTCCCTCCCTCTCTCCCTCATCTATGCTTTGGAACATTTTCACACCCACCTCTTCCATACCTGCAGCAATATGGATGAGGCTCACAAACACAATTTGAAAGAAGCCAGAATACAGAAAAGTAACTAAGATATAATTCTATGTATATAAAATTCAAACACAGTCAAAAGAAAAATACGGTGTTAGCAATCAAGATGACAAACATGCTTGGACTGAAAGGGAGCACAAGAGGTATTTCTGGGGGCTGACAATGTTCCACGTCTGGACCCAGGTGCTGGTTGTATTTGTGGAAAGTCATTGAACTGTTATACTTATCACTGTTCACTTTCTGAATTTATACTTTGTTTTTAAAAAATGCCAAGGCTTCACAATCCAGAATCTTGGTACATTGCTCAAAGCAGGACTTTTCCGTGCAGTTCATTTATTCGTCCCCTTATTCAGTCCATTAGTAAGTCTCTGTTTGTTTATTGAACATCTAATACATGATAGGTACTATGCTAAGCGTTGGGGTTAAAAATTATAAACAGTATTAGATGCTTGCCCTAGAGGAGCTCAGAGTCCAGGAACAGAAGAAATAACACAAAAAATGTATACTAAAATGAACACTCAGTTGCCTGAGCAAATTCATGGAGGCTTGATAGCACTCCCATTTTAGAGCATTGCCCACATCCTATTTCTTTTATAAAGCCTCCCCTAACTAACACTCCCCACATTGAGTTCTGCAAATGCCTTACTTTTTCCGGGTGCTAAGTCTTATCATCCCAACTAAATTGTAAGCTCTTTATGGGAAGTGACTATATTTTACATTTATCTTCTATGCCCTGCAACACCAGACACCCCAAAATAATAAACTAGCATTTGTATTTGCGAGATATTTTCACACAAGTTACCTCATTTGATTCTCACAGCAACCCTATGGGGGTAAGTAGGGTGAATATTATTATAATTGGGTTTTAACTTTGCTTTATAATGAAAGAAACTGAAATCCAAGAAGGTTATGGACCTGACCAAGACCACATGAACCAGAATACACAACAGACACTGTGTCTTTGAATTCCAAATCCTAGTTTCTCCACGGTACAGAGCTCCTTTTTAAAATTCGTATTGGTTTATCAATTGCACATAGAAAATTTAGTGGCCCTTAACAGAGCAAAGATGAACCTTTAATTCCTTAAGATGTTTAGAGAAGCAAGATTTCCCTATCCTGGGGGCCCATTGGCCCGATAATTCCAGCAGCATTCAGGAACCAAAAGGTGTAAACATACCACTGTCCTATGCTCTCCTTCCCCAGTTGTAGACAGATCATTCCTAATCCTTCTTGGTACTCATTGCTATTTATTTTTTCCAGAAGGCCAATCCTCCCCTAATGATACACTAAAGAAACAGAACCCACTGAATCCTTTAAGGCTTTAAGACTTTGTCTCAAATAATCCTCCCTGTCAGGCTCCCTTTTTTTTTTTTTTAACATCTTTATTGGAGCATAATTGCTTTACAATGGTGTGTTAGTTTCTGCTTTATAACAAAGTGAATCAGTTATACATATGTCCCCATATCTCTTCCATCTTGTGTCTCCCTCCCTCCCACCCTCCCTATCCCACCCCTCTAGGTGGTCACAAAGCACCGAGCTGATCTCCCTGTGCTATGTGGCTGCTTCCCACTAGCTATCAGTTTTACATTTGATAGTGTATATATGTCCATGCCACTCTCTCACTTTGTCCAGGCTTACCCTCTTAAGAACTCCAACAGGGCGTCTGAACAAGAAACGTGAAGTTGAAACTTGTTCCTCTATCTGCCTTCCACCACTGATCCCAGTAACAGAGCTTCTGAAATCAGAAGCAGAGCTGACACTACTCAGCTTCAAAGGGATGCCCAGGATTTTTTGTCGGTTTCTGCATGCACCTGACGCCTTAGTCTAGTTCTGCCTGTAAAAGACTTTACAGGAGCTTTCCGTCTGGATTTCATCTACTTGTGCCATCACGATTTGAGGAGGCTCTGCTCCCTGATACCCGTCCCATGCCTTCCCAGCTTCCAAAGACAAGCTGGCGGATGGTAATGGCAGGAGCAGCCTGTGGGCTACAGTATCAAACTAGCCCCCAGAAGAAACTGAAAAATCTCTAACCTTTAAGTGCACATGTAACCGGAATGTCCAGGTCTCACTAGTTTTCAATTACATACAAGAATACACAAGCATAGTATGAAGTATGGGGTACCTGGCACAAAATACAGTCTCATTATGTATTTATTGAATAAATAACATTTAATATTGTTAGATATTTATCGAATCAATGAATCATCTGGGTGTGTGTGTGCACAGGTACATATGTGTTGAGACAGCTTACTTATTTAAGAGTCTCTCTTCCCAATTAGCTCCTTGAAGCTCCTTGAAGGCAGGGGCTATGGCTTTTTTAAAAAATATTTATATATCTTGTGCTTAACAGAGTTGGGCAGATGGTAGGGCTCAATACACATTTGTGAAATTAATGCGTAAACTTGGTTCACATGCGCATCATTACTTTAATCTTGCTAGCTCCTAATCTTCCCGTTCAAGCATTAGTTTCAGGCTTTTGCAGGGATGTCACATACGTGTCTGTAAAACCATCTAGGCCACCAAGCCCCTTCTTCTTCTGTTCTTCAAGCCAAGCACTGCTGCTGCTTTTGACATAAATGTCCCCACTTCTGCAAAGGTGTGGCTCTTGGGTCCCACTGCCACTTGAAAAAGCATCTAGTGTTTGCTGATGTCTTCCTTTTCACAGCCAGCCTCTTCAGGACTCCACAACAGTCATCCTCAACAGCTCCTCAGAAGTGCTTCTCTAAGTAAAGCCTTGTCACCTCACTGACCTTTGGGCCCTGTCTCCTCAAATCACCACAACCAAACCTCAGCACTTCATGAAAGATTTGGTATGGCCTTCATCATCACTGTCCCCACCAAGACTCAAATCTGTGTCCCTTAACTCCGGACACAGAAGCTCTTTGAAACTGAGAACAGTTTCCTTCTTCTATGTTGCCTCCTGTGAGAGGAATCTGGCTACAGGGTTTCTTGGACTCCAAAGTGTTAAATAGTTCCAATGTGCGTACAACACATTTTCTCCCCGGGCACATGTACGTCCCAGGGCAGCTGGCTGGAATAAGGTCAAGTAACAACCACACATTCTACCCAGAGCTAATATGCCCCTCTGGACCTGAGTTCCCATCGCCAAGACTCTCTTCTCCATGGCAGACTTCTTTCCCTTTAAGGTGATTCCGCTTTCACCCTGCAAGCAGGCTTTCATTAGCCCTCTAAACTCCCACCATGACTGATCAGTCATCTCTGTTCTTCTCTGAACCCATACTCAAAATCCCCTGCCGAGGAGCTTCTTAGACCTCCTTGGAAATCAGTGCATGCAGATAGACCTTTGGAGTGAGGGGTAGAGAAGGGGTATGCTATTCCTCACCATAGAACAATCCATCCCAGTCTGCACTCCAACTCATCCCAGTCCCATGAGACATGTATGGCCTCATTCTGGAATTTTAACTGAAGCTTCTGCAGAAGTAGGATTCTTTTTTTCTTTAGTCAAGACAAGAAGAGAACATAAAGGAGCACATCTCTCTTGGAAAGGCAATTCTACAACGCTGCTGTGATGCATCTGACAGCTGCCTGACAACTGGGAGCGTGGTATACCCTCATAAATGAGCTGAGGTGGGTCACTTGACACAGTCCCAGGCTAGCTGGGTCATGGACAATCAAACAAAAAGAAATACTTGCAGCCAGAGTTTCCAAGGTGGAAGAGAGATGCTCTGTCCTGACTTGAACAATCAGGAATCAGACTAATAACTCTCAAAGGGTGAAGCTTGGGGGAATTCGAAGTATCAATAAACAGTCTGCAACTTATTGTCTGGCATGCTGTTTTCTAGTCTGCACATGTATTATTTGAGGAGTCGGGTGCTGGGGAAAGTGACTAATGTCCTGTCTGTTCTATGTGCTATAATCCAGTGTATGTGGAGGGAAGCTACAAATAATAATTGAAGAAACTGGGTG
>NW_006772588.1:1410106-1410794 GCF_000442215.2 Lipotes vexillifer | reverse complement strand
TGAAAGAGTGTTCATGATGTGATTCACACATATTATCCCATCTACTGATACCACTCTCTTCCACTCCATTGACCTTGTCTCACACAGGATGAGTTTGTGCATCAATCAATTGTAAACCTAGAGGTAAGCTAGGGACTAGGGTGTCACAAATACTCTGATATGATTCAGGAAGCATTAGGGAAGGAGAAATAATTCTTCTTTAGAAGTACAGTACATTTCAACAAAGATGATATACAAATAGCCAACAAGCATATGAAAAGGTCTTTAGCATCATTAATCATCAGAGAAATGCAAATCAAAAACACAATGAGATATAATTTCATACCCAGTGAGATGGCTACTGAAAAGAAGAAGGAGGAGGAGGAGGGGGAGGAGGAAGAAAGAAAGAGGGAAACTGATAGATTAGAAGAGACACAAGAGACTGGTAAAAATTTCAATCAGTTTCAATGTGTTGATTTTATTTTCATCCTTATTCATATAAATAAATTATTAACAACAGTTTTTAAAAAGCAATGAAAAGTGATATGTGTAAAAATTGGAAGAGACTCCATATGGACTAAATTGTGTCCCCCAAGATTCATACGTTAAATCTCTAACCCCCAGTACCTCAGAATGACTGTATTTGAAGATAGGGCATTAAGGTGATTATGTTAAAATGAGGCTGGGGCGGGGGGGGGGGGGGCTAAAC
>NW_006772588.1:1404088-1408125 GCF_000442215.2 Lipotes vexillifer | reverse complement strand
GGAGGAGGAGGAGGGGAAGCAGGAGGGGGAGGAGGAGGGGAAGCAGGAGGGGGAGGAGGGGAAGAAGAAGAGGAAGGAGAAGCAGCAGAAAATAGAAAATAAATGTTGGCAGGGATGTGGAGAAATTGCAACCCTGTGAACTGTTGGTGGTATTGTGAAAAGGTTTAACCACGGTGGAACAGTATGAAGGTTTCTCAAAAAATTAAAAATAGAACTAGTATATGATCTAGTAATCCCACTTCTGGATATATATGCAAAAGAATTGAAAGCATGGTCTTGAAGCAATATCTGCACACCTATGCTCATAGAAGCACTATTTGCAATAGCTAAGAGATGGAAGCAACCCAAATGTCTATCTATGAGTGAATAAACAAAATGTAAACAGGGCTTCCCTGGTGGCGCAGTGGTTGAGAGTCCGCCTGCCGATGCGGGGGACACGGGTTCGTGCCCTGGTCCGGGAAGATCCCACATGCCGCGGAGCGGCTGGGCCCGTGGGCCACGGCCGCTGGGCCTGTGCGTCCAGAGCCTGTGCTCTGCAGCGGGACGGGCCACAGCGGTGGGAGGCCCGCGTACAGCAAAAAAAAAGAAAAATGTGGTAAATAAATACAGTGGAATATTACTCAAAGGAAGGAAATTCTGTCACATGGCACAACATGGATGAACCTTGAAGACATTATACTAAGTAAAATAAGTCAGTCACAAAAAGACAAATATTCTATTATTCTACTTAGGTATTAGGTATCTAAAGTACTCAAATTCACAGAAACAGAAAGTAGAATGGTGGTTGCCAAGGATTTGGGGAAGGGAGAAAAGGGGAGTTGTTTAACTGATATAGAATTTCAGATTTGCGAGATGAAAATGTGCTGGAGATCTGCTTCACAACAATGTGAATACACTTAACATTACTGAACTGTACCATTAAAAATGGTTAAGATGGTAAATTTTATGTTATGTGGGTTTTTTTGCTATCAGTAGACAAGCAAACAAAGATACATAGGCATTGAAAGAACAAAAAAGGATAAGTGGGATGCTCGCTGGACAGGCCATGAGCACCAGAGAGCCCCATAGTAGCACTATAAGCCTGAAAGGAGGGCTGGAAATGCCCCCAAATGATTTGTTGTCTGTGACCCGCTCAAGAAACCTTACTGATTTCATGGTTTTGCCTCAGGCCAGCCTTAAGCCTGGTTTTGCTGCTCCTGTGAGAAGTCAATATTCTGAGCGGGGACTTTCATAGTTTCACAGTTTATTTATCCATTCAAGAAACAATTCCTGAGGCTCAACTACATGCCAGCCACTGCCTAGGCCCTGGGGATGCAAAAAGAAGACAAGGCCCAGATTTTAAGGCACTCTCAGGTCAGAGGCTGAACTACATTCCCAGTTGAGACATGAGACCGGTCTGTGTGATTGATGGACAAAATAAGAGTAGCACTATAATACTAACATGATGGAAAGCCAGAAGTCTGTTAATTCAGTTCTCCCCTGATACATGGCTCACTCCTCCAATCCCAAGTCAAAATGAACTAGAGTTCCGACATCTATAAACTCAGTAAGCCTAAAAGCTCATAAACAGTACTTTCCCATTGGAATAGAAGTCCATGGAATGTGGCTCTAGAATTGTGTACAGTTACTCACTAAACAGATTTCTGTAAAACCTCTAAAGCAACTGAACCTTCTGAAAGTTGCTGCCATGGAGCTGGATCTTTTATCTCCATTGTGAATGAAAAAAGAACAAAGACTGTCACTCATCATTCAGCTGTACAAGGGTTAAATTGCAACCCACTGCAATCGTCCACACCCACCGACAGTGCGTGTGCCCTGAAGGAAATTCAAGATGAAAAACGAGATGAATCATTCTGTGCTTTGTACAAACTGGCCCCGAGATAGTTAAGATGCATATCTTAGGAAGAATATAAATATTCTATACCCACCCTCACAAGTGGGTATAGAATATCAGTATTCTATACCCACCCTCACAAGTCACTTTTCCATCAACACTTCAGTACTCATTAAAATAACCAAAACCTGTATTACAACTGGTAGATGAAGAGGATCAGCTCTATGAGGCAAATTTAACAGAAACCATGGGATGAAAAGCAGTGTGGAGTGAACTTTGCTACTAACTAGGAAATCTGCAAATCACTGAAAATGTCTGGATCACACTTGACTCTTTTTTAAAACTGAGAGTTTTTATCCACTGATCTCTGCCATTCTTAGATTATATGTGAGGTCCCAGAAAAAAGATCCATGGGAATCACCTGGTTAAAATAGTGATTTCAAAGTTCTGTCTAAGCAGTGGTCCTCTAAGTGTGGTCCATGGGCTAGCAGCAGTAACATGACCTGGGAGCTTGTTAGAAATACACTCACCCCAGACTTATGAATCAGAGTTGCTGGAGATGAAGGCTAAGGAAGGTGTGTTTCAACAAGCCCTCCAGGTGATTCTCATGCACACCAAAGTCTGAGAAGCATGGCTCTAAAGATTGGTGGTAGCATAATTTGATACCTGCTTGGATTTTGTACCTCATGGGTTGCTGTTTCCAAGATACAACTTATCTTCTCTAAAGCTGACCCCAGATAGAATTGACTACTTCCACCGTTTTATTTACCACCCTATTCCCTGCACATGCATCTGTTAAGAATCACTTTATTTTGAGGAACTTGTTAATGAATACATGAATGGATGGATGGATGAATGGACGGATGGTCAGATTGACGCATACACGCATTTATGGATGACTAAGTGCTTCAAAATCTATAAAACCTTGTTTGAGTAAAAGAAAAGGTTAGTACCAGGCAGCAAGAAACAGTGGATTTGGATTTAGTAATACAAGTCCACTATTCCTGTTCTTGGTCCCAAATAATTATTTCCTGGGTGAAAAGTATACTGGTGAGAGTACTGATTCTAAGTAAACAACTGAGATCTCCTCTTGAGTCATCCAGTCCCCCTCAGAACAGCCTGGAAGCATCACATTGACGTCCAGTTCTCTCACATGAACAGGCAGATAATAGCACCTGCCCTGCGTCTGTCTCACAGGGACACTGAGCATATTAACTAATAATGACTGTGAATTGCTTTTGAGGTTCTGGGGGATGGCTGCTATGTAGGCATGGACATATTAATTTAAAAGACCAAACATTTGGCAGTGTTTGAAATAAACCTCGCCAAATTTGCCAAGGTCATACAGGAGCAGAGGGGCTATCTTTCCCTTAAACAGGAATCAAAAATGATCTACATTCTGTGTCTGATTCTTTCCTAACAAAATTTGTGTGTGTGGCTCATAGAACTCTTTCCTTTAAAATGTGAAAGGAAATGTCACACTGAGAACCTGAGTGAAGGAGATAAACAGGTGAAGAGAGATAAAAATATACTATTAAATTATCAGAATGGAACCTTTTCTAGCATAATGTAGCGGGAGAGAAAAGTAAAGTGTCCTGCTATGTACTTATGACCATTTTCAAAGACAATAACATAAAATTGAACTATATTTAACTATACTTCAGCTTCCCTACCTTTAAACCTGGCAAAATGAAACTCACCTCCCAGAGGTGTTGGGAAGATAACATGGTATGATATAGAGAGGACTGCTTTGGAGGAGGCTGTTTATCAAACAATACCTCTGGGTTTATGTCTCATTTGTTAACATTTTGCTCTGATAGAAAACTGTCTTCAGCATGATACTAATGGCCCCTTGAATGCACAGAGTATATTACGGTTTATGAAGAGTTCTTACAAACATATTTCTGATTTGTCTAAACTGTAATGCTTTAAAGTGTATGTTAGCATTTCCATTTCATACATAAGAAAAGTGACAGAAAAGTTTAGTGAATAGCTCGAGGTAATGGTTAATGAGTGGCAAAGGTGAAACTTCCACGCAGAGCTTTTTTTTTTTTTTTTTTTTTTTTGCGGTATGCGGGCCTCTCACTGTTGTAGCTTCTCCCGTTGCGGAGCACAGGCTCCGGACGCGCAGGCTCAGCGGCCATGGCTCACGGGCCCAGCCGCTCCGCGGCATGTGGGATCTTCCCAGACCGGGGCACGAACC
>NW_006772588.1:1379610-1404034 GCF_000442215.2 Lipotes vexillifer | reverse complement strand
CGAACCCGTGTGCCCTGCATCAGCAGGCGGACTCTCAACCACTGCGCCACCAGGGAAGCCCCACCCAGAACTTTTGCCTGACCTTCAAAGTCAACTTCTCTTCCTACCACAACATAGTGTAATAGATAATAGGGAGGGAAGGAAAGAGAGAGAGAAAGAGAGAGAGAGAATCTCCTAAAATTTCATAAACCTACACTTACCTAGAACAATACTGCTAGGTTCCAGATTGGGTGATTCTAAATCCAGCCTATTTAGGAGATCATTTCAATTCTTAACTTTGATACTAATTAGAAAAAATTCTAAAAATAATATTACCTTGCTAACCAGGTAATGCTACACAAAGTCTTATAAAAGTTCTCATGAAATCCTGAAGTCTTAGAGCTAGAAGTGATTTTAATAATCACCATGTCCAGTTCCTTCACTGTACAGATGTGGAAAATGAGGTTATAACTGATATCAAATGATTTGCCCAAGGAGGTTGCCAGTTAAGCAAAGAGCAGGTCTAGAACCAAATCTCTGAGTTTTCAATCCTTCCTTCAATCTACTTCCCCACAGTACCTCTTTCAACTTGTATTCTGGTAGATTGTGAGAGTGGAGAGGTATAGAAGGAAACTTATACAACCGTACGTTACAAATTACCAAAGCATCAGCACCAAAAATATCTAGGTTGGACTGTATTCCTCTCTACTGGGGAGGAATTATCCCTAATCACTCTGTATTCTGCATGGTAAGCCTGGAGCAGGAGCAGGAAAGTGGTATCATCAGAAGGCCCCTGCCTTTCTCATTTGAATTTTTGACCTCTACGAGGGCTGCCATCCTCCAGTGCCGGGGGGCTCAAGATCCACATCACATTTAGAGAATGCAGTGCCTTTGGGCAAAATAAGAAAAGGTACCCCTTCCTCAAGACTCTTTCCTGCATCTTCTGGAAAATTGTCGAAATAAATATAAAATCTAGGTGCATGATGGGAGCCCTAGAGTTGTGCAATGCATAGTGTGCACAGTGGTCCTGTGCTCAGGAAAGTGCTTCTTCCTTAAGTTGACCCATGATTCTCTTTAGGTCCATCTCATTCAGGAGCTCTGAGTCCTACTAGCGACCCTAACCTACTCTTTGCTTAAGAGGTAAATGCCTTTTTCTTTCTGAGAGTGATCTGTAGCCTCTCTTCTCGCTCAATCTTATCTAGTTGGTCATGGCATTAAAATTTCATCAAAAACACATGTAATGCATGATAGAAAAAAATCACTGTTATCAGGCAATTCTAGGTAGTAAAGAAGCCAAGTACTTCCATAAGTGTATGTGGCATTCAGAGGTCCAAGCAAGCCAAGCACTCAGTTGATAAGTTAGGCTTAGTCTTGAGGTTTTTCTCCTCTTTATAGATACCTATCTGCCTAGGGGATCCTGGATGTTTTTAAATACCATCCATAATAGGCAACTTCTACATTTTTATGTCCTGGACCAAACTCTCCCCTAAGCTACAGTCTCCTGTATAGAATTCCCTACTCAAAGTTTCTCTCCGTCTGTATAAAAAGCAATTCAAGCTTATTATGTCCAACACTGAATTTCCCCCCTTCAAATCTCCCTCATTCAATTTTTTTTTTCTCAGTAAATAGAAATTCCATTCTTCTACTGTTTAAGTCAAAAAACTGGAGGTCATCTTTGACCCTTCTATTGACCTTCCACCACACATCCAATTCATCAGCAAATCCTATCAACTCTATTTCAAAATATGTCTAGAATGTGACCACTTCATAACACTTTTGTCCCTAACACCCTGCATAGCCATCCTGTCTCTCCATATTATTACAAGCGTTTCCTAATTTGATCTTTCTCCATCCTTCCTTGCTCTCCACAATTTATTCTTCACACAGCAGCAAGAAAAATGCTTTGAAAAACATGTCACATCACGTCACTCCTCTGCTCAACACATAAAATAGCTCTCTATTTAATCAGAACAAATTCCAAGCCCTTAGCCCTGGCCTATAATGGCCTGCATGATCTGGTCCCCAACACCTCTATATCTTGTCTTTATCACTGTCCCTTCACTCCAGTGTATTCCATTCATACTTGCCTCCTTGCTGTTTCTTGAAGACATCAAGCCTGCTCCTTCAACCAGAATTTTGCAATTCAAATTTCTTCTGCTAGAATTTACTTCCTCCCAATCAAACATTGATCTTGCCCCCTCAGTTTTGATGGGATTCTGCTCAAGTGCACTTTTCAGAGAGGCCTTCCTTCACAGTTACATAAAAAGGCATCACACCTTCATCTCAACCTTCTTTCTAACCTCTTGCCAGGCTGTTTTCCTTCATAGCATTTACCATCACTAAACATTTTTTGTCTATTTGCTTATTGTTTGTTTGCATCTTGTATATTGGCAATGTCCAATATTTGAGCTACTAGCCACATGGCTATATAAATTTACATAGGCATTAATTAAAATTAAATTAAATTAAAAATCCAGGCCCTCAGCCATATTACCCACATTCTTCCTGCTTAATAAGCCCAACAGGGGCTTCAAGCATCCTAAATTTTGTATGTAATTGGGGTCTCTAGGGTAGTTGAAAAATGAGAAGTGACAAAAAAGAAACAATGGAATAAAATGTTCATATTTAGTATAAGCTATAAACCCCACAAGTTCAATAAGTTCTATGAACCTCAAGTACAAGAAACATAAAGAAAACTGTATCAAGGCACATCATAATCAAATTGCTTAAAAAAAGTGATAAAGTAGAAATCCTAAAAGCAGCCAAAGAAAAAATACACATTATATACATAGGAACAAACATGATGAGGATCACTCCAGATTTGCCATTAGAAACAATGGAAGCCAGAAGACAGGAGAACAATATCTTTAAGTACTGGAAGAAATTAAAAAAAAAAAAAAAAAAAAACAACTATCAATACTGAACTCAAAAGTGAAGCAGAAAAGACTTTTATCAGCTATCTGAAAAAATGTTATCACCAAAATGCTGAAAGAATTTGTGACCAAAAGACCTGTGTTACAAGAAATGTTAAAGGAAGCCATTCAAGAAGAAAGATGATTCCAGATGTAAATCTGATCTGTAAAAGGAATAGAGAGCACTGAAAATGCTAATTCTATTTTTTTTAAAAAAAGATATTTTTCTTATTAGATCTCTTTAAAAAATAATTGCCCATTTAAAGCACAAATAATAACAATGTGTTGGGGAGTTTATAACATGTATATAAACAAATGTATGACAATCATAGGAGAACTATTGGAAATATTCTGTTGCAATGTTCTTAATGCTGTATGTAAAATATCACATGAAGGTAAACTATGATAAGTTGAAGATATATACTACAAACTAAAACAAACACTAAGATAGCAAAGCAAAGAATTATAGCTAATAAGCCAACAGAAAAGGTAAAGTAGAAATTTTTTTAAATTCTCATTTTTAAATTTTAAAATTAAAATTCTCATTTTAAAATTCTCATTTAATCCAAAAGAAGGCAAAAATAGGGAAAACAATGAAGATGGGGCAAATGGAAAACAAATAACAAAATAGTGTATTTAAACTCAACCATATCAATAATTACATTAAATGTAAATGAAACTACAAACCAATATCATTTATAAACACAGATGCAAAAATTCTTAACAAGATGTTATCAAATCAAATCCAATAAGATATTAAAAAGACAACGTATCCTGACCAAGTTAAATTTATCCTAGGGATGCAAGTTTGTTTCAACAAATGGAAAATATATCAGTGTTACTGAACATATTGTTAATAGACTAAAAAAAAAATCAAAGAAGCACATGATCTTTATAGACACCATTTTGGAAAAACCTTGGAAGTTTCTTGAAAAGTTAAATATACCTACTTTATGACCCAGCTATTTTACTTCTAGGTATGTAGTGGTAGCAAAATGAAATAATATGTTCATGCAGAGATTTGTCCACAAATGTTCATAGCCCTGTTATTTGGAATAGTCAAAAACTGGAAACAAATGTCCATCATCAGATGACTGGGAAATAAACTGCAGTATATGCTTACAATGGAATACAATTCAGCAACAAAAGGGAAATGAAATATTAATACAAGCGAGTGATTGTTACAATATAGATGAATCTCAGAAATATTATCCTGTGTTAAAGAAGCCAGAGAACAATGAGTACATACTATGTGATTCCTTTATATAAAATTCTAGAAAGTACAAAACTAACTAATACTAACAGAAAGTAGATCCATGGTTGTCTAGGGATGTCAAGGTAGCTAAGGGTGGGAGGGAGTGATTACAAAGAGGTGATGAATACGTTTACTATTTGATTTGGATTATGACTTCACAAGCATGTGTATATGTGAGTTGTGGTTGAAAACATCAAAATTTTTGCACAATTTAAATATGCGAAGCTTGTATGCCAATTATACCTCAAAAAGCTGTTACAAAATAAACACAGAGGCCATATGCAGTATTCAGTTGTGCCATGGATAGTCTGTCAGACAGCTACTTTAAGGCAGAGCAATGGATGGACTATATGATCATTCCAGATGACTTTCAATTTCTTGCCTAGATGATCTGGTTCCCCATGTATTTCGGTGGATAGAGTACGTGATTTCTAGAGCTGACAAAATTTGCTGATGAATGTTGTTGAAACAGACTTACACATAAGTCAATAGAGAACAGCTGAGTCTATGAATATATGACAGGATGAGAACCCTCAGCATACTCAACCTGGAGCCCATAGCTTACCCTCCATCATGCAAGAGACATCATGCAAGCCACTGGGTAATAGAAGGACCATGAGGTTCTGAATCAGATCTGGACTGAAATCCCAGTTCTGCTACCTACCAGCTCTATGACTTTAGGTAAGTTAATTAAACTCAATTTTTTATATTCTTAAAGTGAGGATAATAATAATACTTGCCTGGTAGATTATGATAATTAAATAAGGCAGCAGACATAAAGACTTAGCTCAGGCTTGACACTCAACATGTCATTTCTCTTCCCCCTTCCCCAACCACCCCAGTAAGCTCCATCTCCTTTCTGTTCTCCAGATAAGCCATGCTCATGTCTATCTCATTTGCTCATGACCACAGTAACTTATGCAGGGCACATGCCCCTGACTTTAACAGAATACAGTATACAGATGACCACATTTATACATAGGCTAAATTAGGGAATGGCTATTCATGTTACCAAACTGGTGCTCACTTCACCAATAAATTGGTTACAAGTTTCCTCAAGATATCCAAAATCCTCAGAGTATTTAAAATGCCACTTAACTGGCAAACTTTCATTTACATGTGAAATTTTTAAGTCTAATGAATATCTAATTTACCAGGTATTTCTCAATTTTTCGACCAGAATAATATTTCCAAAAATCAAAATTTGTCCTCTGACATGTTGGTGAAACTAATAATTTGATGTTAAAAGTGTCCATGAGAATAAACTCTACCATGAGAATAGTTTATACCTTGACTGTGGAAAACCTGATCCAATGGGAACAAATAGATTCCTCTCTCACTGAAATGAAATAGGAGAGAAAGATACAGAGAAACAGAGGCACAGAGAGACAGAGACAGACCTCATAGGTGGAGAAAAAAGACTTAGTTCATAAGTACATGTTAACTATTATCAAATGTATTTTATTCTATAGAATTTTAATATCAAAAGGGTTAACATGATAAAAACTTTTTCTCTAAAGTTTTGCTTAAATCCAATCTTCATCAGAATGAAAGTTTTGGTTTGAAGTTGACATTTTGAAGTCATATTTGGATACATATTTTTATGTGAAGAATTCAGTCAAATACTATGATGATATAGTGGCAAGATTTTTTGACATTATGCATTTAGTTTGTTTTTGTTTTTTTTTAAATCCTGAAATGGAAAAAATAGAGAAAAGTAGTGAAGCTGAAAATGGATTCATATATTACACAATCACTGATAACTCATCAAATTTGAGCAGCTAAGGCTAAATTACTGCTCTCAGAATATGGGCTGAGAACTCCTGCATCACAATTGTCTAGGTTCTTATTAAAAATGATTCCTGGACTTACTCCAGATCTCCTGAGAGTAAGTCCGGAGATAAGTCCTAAGGTTTTAACCCAATACTCCATGTAATGTTTCATGCTGGATATTTTGAGAACTTCCAGACTTAATATTGGAATGGAGGCCAGGAAGTAGGTAGCAAAGCAAAGAGAAAGAAAAGAACTGAGAGAAAATGTCCTATAACTAGGCAAAAGAAAAATCAGATGAAGGTAGGTGAAGGGCCCTTCTCCACAACCCAGGGAGATGCTATACTGAGCCTATTTAAAAGGGCTATCAAGCTGGTTTTTAAAAATTCCCCAGAGCCTGCCGAAAACACAGTTCTCAAACACTATGCTGTTGGATTACTGTCTCTGCTCTGTGGGTGCATGGTGTTTAGTGTCCTTCTATAGAGGCGAGATGTCTGAAAGAGCAGTCTCCATACTGGGGAGGATAAGAAGCTTCACAGGGTGACCCCAGGATACGTTTGTGCTCAGAGCACCCTGAGTGGGATGAACAGGGGTAGGGACTGTAATACTGCCACTGAGAGCTAACAGGAGGTCATGCAAGGATTAGTCTGGAGAGAGAAATGATAGAAAAGACCTTCTCCAACAGGATAGCAAGATTCCTGTGCCCTAGGCTGGCTCATTTCAGGGGATCTGGACCACCTTTTACTCATTTGCAGTTGACATTCTGTTCGTATCTACAAATGCCACCATAAGTGACTGTGCATAGGAAAAGGACAGACAGACAGATAAAAGGTCTTCCCCACTGGAGACCCCACTGTTTATTGCCAACTAACACACATTTGCTCAAATCTCCAGAATTCGAGTGATCTTTCCTGCCCCTCTCCTTGTGGTCCCCACGCTAGCTACCCTACCTCAGGCTACTTCAGGCAGACACCTCTCCCCAGATGCCATCTTCCTGCCCCTGCAGATAGTGGTTTCCAGAGACTAATAAACATAAATTCCCTTGTAACTCATTTCTCTTCTTTCTGCTTGAGAGAGTGAAGATATAAAGCAGGCACATTTAAAAAAAAAAAAAAAGCCTGTTTTCATGCTCTGTGCTTGCACTGTGTGGGCAGGGCTGATAACTGTTAACTTGTTCTGAGAGTGCTGCCCTTGTCATGGCAGAGGCGGAAGCGGCAATCCAAACAACACCTGATTATGTTAGGAGATGATGATGCACGGTAAGAATGGTGGATGAACTCCATAAATTACAGCCTTCTTCCCTGGGATCTAGGACACACTTTGAAAGTGGAAAGGTCAGACTCCAAAGAGGAGACTTTTCCTCTCTCTTACAGAGGTCCTTCATCTCCCCCTGACTTAACATCTCCATCCTAGAGAAGGCCTGAAGGCACAATCATTGCAGAATTTGAATATTCACTGCTATCTCCAGGCTGGTAACAAACAGGTAAGTTTGAATAAAAGAAATTAACAAAGTTCAGTGGAAATCTACAGGTTGGTTCCTATATTAGTTAGGGTTCCTCAGAGAAACAGAACTAATAGGATTGGGGGGAAGAAAGAGACAGAGGCAGTGATTGATTATACGAAATTTGTTGACGCAGTTATGGAGGCTGACCAGTCCCAAGATCTGCAGGGTGGGTTGGCAAGCTGGAGACCCAGGAGAGTCAATGGTACAGTTGCAGCCAGAAGGCTAGCAGAGTGGAGACTCGGGAAGAGCTGAAGTTTCACTTCAAGTCCGAATGAAAGGAAAAGTCAATATCCCAGTTCAAAGGCAGTCTAGCAGGAGGAATTTTCTCTTACTTGGCAGTAGGTTAGTCTTTTTGTTCTGTCCAGGCCTTCAACTGATTGGATGAAGACTACCCACATTAGGGCAGGCAACCTACTTTACTCAACCTATCAATTTATATGTTAATCTCATACAGAAACACCCTCAGAGACATACCCAGAATAATAGTTGGTCAAATAACTGGGCAACCCATAGCCCAGTTAAGTTTACACATAAAATTAACCATCACAGTTTCTGACAGCTGAGTGCTCATAAATCTGACTCCTATGAAATATAATAATAAGTGCACCATTAGGAAAGGTTACAGCAACCTTATTCTTTATCATTATGAAGTGCTATCTCAGGAGCTGTTCACTGGAGTTTGAAGAAAAATAGTTGTGTGACACACCACTGATCAGAGGTCATATTAACAGTGGTATCACTTTACTGAGAGGAATATTGGTTAAATGGTAAAAAGCCTCCCAACCATAACATAAATGGGAATGATGGGCTTAGTTCCTTCTTGGAAATATTTGGAATTGAGCAGTTTTGCTATTAGAATATCTTTCTAACTTCCAGAGATCCCAGAAGCCTCCAAAGACAAGGAATGGAGTAATAGACCCATCTTTCCATTTAATTCTTTTATTCCATGGCTCCTAATTGGTTATATTAACCTTGGACTATACCACAGCTCAGAGCTATGATTAGTTTCACAGATCGTTCTGTAGTAAAAGTCCTCAGGACTCTCCTATTAACGGTCCCTTATGGGGAATACTGATCTTCATGTGACACTGCTTGCATCCTGACAAATACCAAATTTATGGCTTTTATTTATTTTAATTCTTATTTATTTTTTCTTGAATTTTTGAATTTTATTTTATTTTTTTTATACAGCAGGTTCTCATAGGTTACCCATTTTATACATACTAGTGTATACATGTCAATCCCAATCTCCCAATTCATCCCACCACCACCACAACCCCCCCAGCCACTTTCCCCCCTTGGTGTCCATAAGTTTCTTCTCTACGTCTATGTCTCCATTTCTGCCCTGCAAAACATTTTTCTAGGTTCCACATATATGTTTAATATACGATACTTGTTTTTCTCTGTCTGACTTACTTCACTCTGTATGACAGTCTCTAGGTCCATTCACATCTCTACAAATGACCCAAATTTGTTCCTTTTTATGGTTGAGTAATATTCCATTGTCTATATCCACTTTATCCACTCATCTGTCAATGGGCATTTAGGTTGCTTCCATCACCTGGCTATTGTAAATAGTGCTGCAATGAACATTGGGGTGCGTGTGTCTTTTTCAATTATGGTTTACTCTGGGTATATGCCCAGTAGTGGGATTGCTAGGTCATATAGTAATTCTATTTTTAGTTTTTTACAGAACCTCCACACTGTTCACCATAGTGGCTGTATCAATTTACATTCCCACCAACAGTGCAAAAGGGTTCCCTTTTCTCCACACCTTCTCCAGCATTTGTTGTTTGTAGATTTTCTGATGATGCCCATTCTAACTGGTGTGAGGTGATACCTTATTGTAGTTTTCATTTGCATTTCTCTAATAATTAGTGATTCTGAGCAGCTTTTCATTTGCTTCTTGGCCATCTGTATGTCTTCTTTGGAGAAATGTCTATTTAGGTCTTCTGCCCATTTTTTGACTGGGTTGTTTGTTTTTTAAATATTGAACTACATGAGCTGTTTATATATTTTGGAGATCAATCCTTTGTCCATTGATTCATTTGCAAATATTTTCTTCCATTCACAGGGTTGTATTTTAATCTTCTTTGTAGCTTCCTTTGCTGTGCAAAAGCTTTTAAGTTTCATTAGGTCCCATTTGTTTATTTTTGTTTTTATTTCCATTACTCTAGGAGGTGGATCAAAAAAGATCTTGCTGTGATTTATGTCAAAAAGTGTTCTTCCTATGTTTTCCTCGAAGAGTTTTATAGCGTCCAGTTTTACATTTAGGTCTTTAATGCATTTTGAGTTTATTTTTGTGTATAGTGTTAGGGAGTGTTCTAATTTCATTCTTTTACATGTAGCTGTCCAGTTTTCCCAGCACCACTTATTGAAGAGACTGTCTTCTCTCCATTGTATATCCTTGCCTCCTTTCTCATAGATTAATTGACCATATGTGTGTGCGTTTATCTCTGGGCTTTCTATCCTGTTCCATTGATCTATATATCTGTTTCTGTGAGTACTATACTGTCTTGATTACTGTAGCTTTGCAGTATAGTCTGAAGTCAGGGAGTCTGATCCCTCGAGCTCCATTTTTCCCCCTCAAGACTGCTTTGGCTACTCAGGGTCTTTTGTGTCTCCATACAAATTTTAAGATTTTTTGTTCCAGTTCTGATAAAAATGCAACTGGTAATTTGATATGGATTGCTTTTGGTAGTATAGTCATTTTCACAATATTGATTCTTCCAATTCAAGAACATGGTATATCTCTCCATCTGTTTGTGTTGTCTTTGATTTCTTTCATTAGTGGCTAATCGTTTTCTGAGTACAGGTCTTTTACCTCCTTAGGTACTTTTATTCCTGGGTATTTTATTCTTTTCATTGCAATGGCGAATGGGATTGTTTCCTTAATTTCTCTTTCTGATATTTCATCGTTAGTGTATTGGAATGCAAGAGATTTCTGTGCATTAATTTTGTATCCTGCAACTTTACCAAATTCATTGATTAGCTCTAGCAGTTTTCTGTGACATCTTTAGGATTATCTGTGAATAGTATCACGTCATCTGCAAACAGTGACAGTTTTATTTCTTCTTTTCCAATTTGTATTCCTTTTATTTCTTTTTCTTCTCTGATTGCTGTGGCTTGGACTTCCAAAACTATGTTGAATAATAGGGGCGAGAGTGGACATCCGTGTCTTGTTCCTGATCTTAGGAACAATGAGAATGATGTTTACTGTGGGTTTGTCATATATGGCCTTTATTATGTTGAGGTAGGTTCCCTCTATGCCCACTTTCTGGAAAGTTTTTACCATAAATGGCTGTTCAACTTTGTCAAAAGTTTTTCCTGCATCTAGAGATGATCATATGGTTCTTATTCTTCATTTTGTTAATATAGTGTATCACATTATTTGCATATATTGAAAAATCCTTGCATCCTGGGATAAATCCCACTTGATCATGGTGTATGATCCTCTTAATGTGTTGTTGGATTCTGTTTGCTACTAGTTTGTTGAAGATTTTTGTGTCTATATTCATCACTGACATTGTTCTCTAATTTTCTTTTTTTGTAGTATCTTTGTCTGGTTTTGGTATCAGGGTGATGGTGGCCTTGTAGAGTGAGTTTTGGAGTGTTCCTTCCTCTGCAATTTTCTGGAAGAGTTTGAGAAGGATGGATGTTAGCTCTTCTCTAAATGTTTCATACAATTCACCTGTGAAGCCATCTGGTCCTGGACTTTTGTTTTGGGGAAGACTTTTAACCACAGTTTCAATTTCATTACTTGTCATTGTTCTGTTCATATTTTCTATTTCTTCCTGGTTCAGTCTTAGAAGGTAATACCATTCTAAGAATTTGTCCATTTCTTCCAGGTTGTCCATTTTATTGGCATAGAGTTGCTTCTAGTAGTCTCTTCTGACATTTTGTATTTCTGAAGTGTCCGTTATAACTTCTTCTTTTTCATTTCTAATTTTATTGATTTGAGTCCTCTCCCTCTTTTTCTTGATGAGTCTGGCTAAAAGTTTATCAATTTTGTTTATCTTCTCAAAGAACCAGCTTTTAATTTTATTGATCTTTGCTATTGTTTTCTTTGTATCTATTTCGTTTATTTCTGCTCTGATCTTTATGATTTCTTTCCTTCAACTAGCTTTGGGTGTTTGTTCTTCTTTCTCTAGTTCCTTTAGGTGTAACGTTAGATTATGTATTTGAGATATTTCTTGTTTCTTGAGGTAGGATTGTATTGCTATAAACTTCCCTCTTAGAACTGCTTTTTCTGCATCCCATAGGTTTTGGATCATCATGTTTTCATTGTCATTTGTCTCTAGGTATTTTTTGAGATCCTCTTTGATTTCTACAGTGATCTCTTGGTTATTTAGTAACGTATTCTTTACCTTCCATGTGTTTGTGATTTTTACGGTTTTTCCCCCTGTAATTTATTTCTGATCTCATAGCCTTGTGTTCAGAAGAGATGCTTGATATGATTTCAATTTTCTTAAATTTACCAAGGCTTGATTTGTGACCCAAGATGTGATCTATCCTGGAGAATATTCCATGTGCACTTGAGAAGAAAGTGTAATCTGCTGTTTTCGGATGGAATGCCCTATAAATAGCAATTAAATCTGGTCTATTGTGTCATTTAAAGCTTGTGTTTCCATATTAATTTTCTGTCTGGATGATCTGCCCATTGGTGTAAGTGAGGTGTTAAAGTCTCCCACTATTATTGTGTTACTGTGGATTTCCTCTTATAGCTGTTAGCAGTTGCCTTATGTATTGAGGTGCTCCTATGTTGGGTGCATATATATTTATAATTGTTATATCTTCTTCTTGGACTGATCCCTTGATCATTATGTAGTGTCCTTCTTTGTCTCTTGTAACATTCTTTATTTTAAAGTCTATTTAATCTGATATGAGTATTGCTACTCCAGCTTTCTTTTGATTTCCATTTGCATGGAATATCTTTTTCCATCCCCTCACTTTCAGTCTGTATGTGTCCCTAGATCTGAAGTAGGTCTCTTGTAGACAGCATATATATGGGTCTTGTTTTTGTATCCATTCAGTGAGCCTGTGTCTTTTGGTGGGAGCATTTAATCCATTCACATTTAAGGTAATTATCGATATGTATGTTACTATTACCCTTTTCTTAATTGTTATGGGTTTGTTTTTGTAGGTCCTTTTCTTCTCTTGTGTTTCCCACTTAGAGAAGTTCTTTTAGCATTTGTTGTAGAGCTGGTTTGGTGTTGCTGAATTCTGTTAGTTTTTGCTTGTCTGTAAAGCTTTTGATTTCTCTGTCAAATCTGAATGAGATCCATGATGGATAGAGTAATCTTGCTTGTAGGTTCTTCCCTCTCATCACTTTAAATATATCTTACCACTCCCTTCTGGCTTGTAGAGTTTCTGCTGAGAAATCAGCTGTTAACCTTATGGGATTTCCCTTGTGTGTTATTTGTCGTTTTTCCCTTGTTGCTTTCAATAATTTTTCTTTGTGTTTGATTTTTGTCAGTTTGATACTATGTGTCTCAGCGTGTTTCTCTTTGGGTTTATCCTGCGGTGACTCTCTGCACTTCCTGGACTTGGGTGGATTTCTTTTCCCATGTTAGGGAAGTTTTCAACTCTAATCTCTTCAGATATTTTCTCCTTTCTCTCTTTTCCTTCTGGGACCCCAGTAATGTGAATGTTGTGTTTAATGTTGTCCCAGAGGTCTCTTAGGCTGTATTCATTTCTTTTCATTCTTTTTTCTTTATTCTGTTCCATGACAGTGAAGTCCCCCATTCTGTCTTCCAGGTCACTTACCTGTTCTTCTGCCTCAGTTATTCTGCTATTGATTCCTTCAAGTAATTTTTTTATTTCAGTTATTGTATTGTTCATCTCTGTTTGTTTGTTCTTTAATTCTTCTAGGTGTTTGTTCTTTAATTCTTCTACGTCTTTGTTAAACATTTCTTTCATCTCGATCTTTGTCTCCATTCTTTTTCTGAGATCCTAGATCATCTTCACTATCATTATTCTGAATTCTTTTTCTGGAAGTTTGCCTATCTCCACTTCACTTAGTTGTTTTTCTGGGGTTTTATCTTGTTCCTTCATCTGGTACAAAGGCCTCTGCCTTTTCATTTGGCCAGTCTTCATGTGAATGTGGTTTTCCTTCCACAGGCTTCAGAATTTTAATTCTTCTTGCTTCTGCTGTCTGCCACCCTATGGCTTTTATTTTGATCCCAAGCCAATCAACCTTCACTATGTAAACAGGACAAATACACTTAATCACTTTGACCATTACCTTTCCTAGGTTGATCTTGGAGAAAATCTAGCCTCTCTGCAATCTTTCCAAAAACTGGGATCCACTTTCAATGACTGAAAAGTGTACATGGATCTCAACTTCCTAAAAGGGTGAGTAGAGGGAGCCACTTGAGTGCTTTTCTGGACTCCTCCTGGCGCTGGGAAGGTCTGGATCACTTGGACGATTTTGCCTGAATGTATATCAAGGATGCCAGTACATGAAGGAAAAAGAGAATGCCCCCCAGTGGTGGCAAGAGAGGCATCACCACACAAGCATGCAGCTCCCAAGGCAACCCTATCTACCAAAGACCATGCCATTTAACCCAATAAATCCAGAAAGAAGGTAGGCAGCAAAGTTGCTTAAAGCCAACTCTGAGAGCTAAACTTAAGCTCGAGGGACATGTAAAGGCCTGGGCTTATTATAATTGCATAATAAAGTGGTACAATTGATTTATTTAAACATTGCCTCAGTGGCAATAACAAATATTCTTATATTAAAAACATTAAGCTGAAGAATGGCAATAAATTCCCTTCAGAGGGACAGGCTGTGGCCTCTTTGTTCATCAGTAAAACCATGCCATCCACTGTCTAATGTAATAACACACACCCAGACTTCCCCCCACAAACACTTAAATTAATTTTGGAGCATATGAGGAGCTTGTCTTCCAAACAATCAGTCGATAAGATTCAGCTCTGAGAATCATCAGCATCCAGAAAGAACAGCTCAACCCTTTTGATTCAAGTCCTAGATATTTTTAGAACAAGACCAAGATTCATTGCTTAGGTAGAGAGCTGTTTTAAGTTACTTTATACCCACTTTCTCTTTTAACTTACTTAAATGAAAAGTATCCATCCTTTTGCCAATATATAATTTTTTTAATTTAACATAAAAAATACAGGATTAAATATCAAGATGCTTTTCAAGGATGTGAAGAAAATGGAACTTTTGTACACTGTTGGTGGCAATATAAATTGGTACAGCCATTATGGACAACAGTATGGAGGGTCTTCAAAAAATTAAAAATAGAACTGCTTTATGATCCAGCAATCCTACTTTTGGGTGTATATCTGAAGGAAGTGAAATCAAAGTCTCAAAGAAGATCATTTTTGTTACCTTATTCACAATAGCCAGGATGTGGAAACAAAGTAGGAGTCACTGAAGGATGAATGGATAAAAAAATATATACAATGCAAGAGTATTCAGTCACAAATGAATAAAGAAATCTTGCCATTTGCAAGAATATGGATGAACTCAGAGGACATTATGCTAAGTGAAATGAGCTAGGCAGAGAAAGATAAATTATTTTAGTGTATCATCTCACTAACATGTAGAATCTAAAAGAGTAAAACTCATAAGAAGAGCAGAATGGTGGCTGCCAGGATCTGGAGGATTAAGGAAAAGGGGAGATATTGGTCAAAGGGTACAAAGTTTTAGTTGTAAGATGGATGAGTTTTAGGGACTACCCTGGTGGTCCAGTGGATAAGACTCTGTGCTCCCAATGCAGGCATCCTGGGTTTGATCCCTGCTCAGGGACCTAGATCCCACATGCATGCCACAACTAAAAGATACCACATGCCGTAACTAAGCGTCAGTGCAGCCAAAATAAATAAAATAAATAATAAATAAATAAATATTAAAATAATAAATAAATAAACCCTTATAAAAAGATGAATGAGTTCTAGGATCTAATCTACAGCATGGTACTGTAGCTAATAATACTAGATTGTACACTTGCCATTGCTAAGAGAGTTCACCATAAGTGTTCTCACCTCACACACAAAAGATGGTAACTATGTGAGGTGATTAATTCACTAATTCACTTGGTTGATTGTGACTACCATGTCACAATGTATATGTATATCAAAACATCATGTTTTATACCTTAAATATATACAATTTTGTCAATTATACCTCAAAAAAGCTGGAGAAAAAAAACAAGATGCTTTTAATACCATTTTGTTATTGGGCATCAGGCAAGAAAAAGTAAAACTCAGAAGTCTGCAGAATAAAGCAAAGACAGGGAAGGGCTTGAGGCTGCATGTGAGGTGAAGGTGTGCTACAAGAGAGAAGGGAATGAAGAAAGGTCCACTGCAAATAAATGGGTATGGGTGTGTGGAGGGGGCGGGAGGGAGGGGCAGAGCAGGGGTTATAGGAGGAAGAAGGAAGTATAGCTGGAAAAACTGAAAAAGGAAGACAAACTCTAGGGGAAATAAAAACCCACAGTGGTTGCAAAGTAGAGAAAAAAATGAGACTCAAAATGGTAAAGTGGATGTTATTACTTGAGCACTTCTGATAATAAGAATTTACTCAAAAAATTTGAGTCTAGAAATCTAGTATTTGCTTGCATCAATCAAAAAATGAAACTGGCCCTGGTTTCTTGTCAGAAATAAATGTAATTTCAAAAATTCTGTCCTTCAGGGATAGTACTATCCTAGCAATGTTGATCCACTAAAAGTAAAATCAATAAAACCCAAACTGAAAATGTCATTAGTGATGAAATCAGTCAAAAACTCATAGGTTGAAAGCCACTAAATATGTCTGTTTAAGCGTTTATGCTATGCTTAAACATGTTTGGAAAAATAAAATCTAAACATGGCTGAGATTTTACATCTAAATCCCTTCAACAGAAACATGTTGCAGAGAAGAGAAACATATTTTCTCAGCTAGAAGAAATTTCATGCAAATTAAATGTAAACCCCAGGAAGGACATGAGATGCTTTGAGATTTAGTAAAGCAACCTTGAGATGCTCTAGCAATAAGAGGAAGATGATCTCAATAATTATTTCCTAAACCCTTAATCTTCTAAAAGTTTACATGCTTTAATGGGTATGTAATACTTATTTCAGCTTAACTGTCTTAATAAAGAGTTTTTTTTGTTGTTGTTGTTGAGACTGCCATGTTCTACTTATGAATATGACACTAATGCAGTGTGACATCTGGTGGTCACACACCTAAATTGCAGGTTCCATATTTTGGAGAAATGAGTACATTCATTCTACAAACTGAAGTAACTAGAAAAAGAAAGAGTAAATGGCATATATTACATCCAAAGAGGGGCCTCTGGAGTGTGGAGTTCCAGAGTTTGGAGCTTCTTCAAAACCTGGGCAGGATTCCATATATATGTGTTAGCACACTGTATATGTTTTTCTCTTTCTGACTTACCTCACTCTGTATGACAGACTCTAGGTCCATCCACCTCACTACATATAACTCAATTTCATTTCTTTTTATGGCTGAGTAATAGTCCATTGTATATATGTGCCACATCTTCTTTATCCATTCATCCGATGATGGACACTTAGGTTGCCTCCATGTCCTGGCTATTGTAAATAGAGCTGCAATGAACATTTTGGTACATAACTCTTTTTGAATTATGGTTTTCTCAGGGTATATGCCCAGTAGTGGGATTGCTGGGTCGTATGGTAGTTCTATTTTTAGTTTTTAAGGAACCTCCGTACTGTTCTCCATAGTGGCTGTAAAAAAGGTCATGAAGAACCTAGGGATAAGACGGGAATAAAGACACAGACCTACTAGAAAATGGACTTGAGGATATGGGGAGGGGGAAGGGTAAGCTGTGACAAAGTGAAGGAGTGGCATGGACATATATACACTACCAAGCGTGAAATAGATAGCTAGCGGAAAGCAGCCGCATAACACAGGGAGATCAGCTCGGTGCTTTGTGATCACATAGAGGGGTGGGATAGGGAGGGTGGGAGGGAGGGAGATGCAAGAGGGAAGAGATATGAGAACATATGTATATGTATAACTGATTCACTCTGTTATAAAGCAGAAACTAACACACCATTGTAAAGCAATTATACTCCAATAAAGATGTTAAAAAAAAAAAAAAAAAAACCCTGGGCAGGACAGAAGAATACTATTTACCATGAGCTGTCTCAAAGACTCCAACAAAAACTAAAAGCTCAGAAATCCTCGAGGAACTGGGTTTAAAAAAACCTAGCATCGATTTCGGACTGATTCAAGATGGCAGAGTAGAAGGACGTGTGCTCAGTCCCTCTTGTGAGAGCACTAGAATCACAACTAACGCCTGAACAATCATTGAGAGGAAGACACTGGAACTCGCCAAAAAAGATACCCCACAGCCAAAGACAAAGGAGAAGCGGCAATTAGATGGTAAGGGCGTGCATTCACAACAAAATAAAATACCATAACTGCTGGGTGGGTGACTCACAAACTGGAGAACAATTATATCACAGAAGTCCACCCACTGGAGTGAAAGTTCTGAGCCCTACATCAGGCTTCCCAACCTGGGGGTCCGGTAAGGGGAGGAGGAATTTCCAGAGAATCAGACTTTGAAGGTGAGCGGGATATGATTGCAGGACTTCAACAGGACTGGGGGAAAACAGAGACTCCACTCTTGGAGAGCACACACAAAGTAGTGTGTGTATTGGGACCCAAGGGGAAGGAGCAGGGACCCCACAGGAGATTGAATCAGACCTACCTGCTACTATTCAAGGGTCTCCTGGAGAGGTGGGGAGGCAGCTGTGGCTCACTGCAAGGACAAGGACACTGGTAGCAGAAGTTCTCGAAAGTAATCCTTGGTATGAGCCCTCCCAGAGTCTACCATTAGCCCTACCAAAGAACCTCTGGGCCCCAGTGCTGGGTTGCTTCAGGCCAAACAACCAACAGAGAGGGAACTCAGCCCCATCCATCAGCAGACAAGCAGATTAAAGTTTTACTCAGCTCTGCCCACCAGAGCAACACCCAGCTCTACACACCACCAGCCCCTCCCATGAGGAAGCTTGCACAAGCCTCTCAGATATCCTCATACACCAGAGGGCAGTCAGCAGAAGAAAGAAGAATGACAATCCTGCAGCCTGTGGAATGAAAACCACATTCACAGAAAGAAAGACAAAATGAAAAGGAAGAGGACTATGTACCAGATGAAGGAAAAAGATAAAACCCCAGAAAAACAACTAAATGAAGTGGACATGGGCAACCTTCCAGAAAAAGAAATCAGAATAATGATAGTGAAGAAGATCCAGGACCTAGGAAAAAGAATGGAGGCAAAGATTGAGAAGATGCAAGAAATGTTTAACAAAGACCTAGAAGAATTAAAGAATATACACCTAGGAGAATTAGAGAAAAACAGAGATGAACAATACAATAACTGAAATGAAAAATACACTAGAAGGAATCAAAAGCCCAGGACAAGATGGCTTCACAGGTGAATTCTATCATACATTTAGAGAAGAGCTAACACCCATCCTTCTCAAACTCTCCAAAAAATTGCAGAGGAAGGAACACCCCCAAACTCATTCTATGAGGACACCATCACCCTGATACCAAAACCAGAAAAAAGATACTACAAAAAAATGAAAATTACAGACCAATATCTCTGATGAATATAGACTGAAAATTCTCAACAAAATACTAGCAAACAGAATCCAACAACACATTAAGAGGATCATGTACCATGATCAAGTGGGATTTATCCCAGGGATGCAAGGATTATCCAATATATGCAAATCAATCAATGTGATACACCATATTAACAAATTGAAGAATAAGAACCATATGATCATCTCAATAGATACAGAAAAAGCTTTTGACAAATTCAACATCCATTTATGATAAAAACTCTGCAGAAAGTGTGCATAGAGGGAACCTACATCAACATAATAAAGGCCATATATGACAAACCCACAGCAAACATCATTCTCAATGGTGAAAAACTGAGAGCATTTCCTCTAAGATCAGGAACAAGACAAGGATGTCCACTCTAGCCACTATTATTCAACATAGTTTTGGAAGTCCTAGCCATGGCAATCAGAGTAGAAAAAGAAATAAAAGGAATACAAATTAGAAAAGAGGAAATAAAACTGTCACTGTTTGCAGATGACATAACACTATTCATAGACAATCCTAAAGATGCCACCAGAAAACTACTAGAGCTAATCAATGAATTTGGTAAAGTTGCAGTATACAAAATTAATGCACAGAAATTTCTTGCATTCCAATACACTAAAAATGAAAAATCAGAAAGAGAAATTAAGGAAACAATCCCATTCTCCACTGCAACAAAAAGAATAAAATACCTAGGAATAAACCTACCTAAGGGGGTGAAAGACCTGTACTCAGAAAACGATAAGCCACTGATGAAAGAAATCAAAGACAACACAAACAGATGGAGAGAGATACCATGTTCTTGGATTGGAAGAATCAATATTGTGAAAATGACTATACTACCAAAAGCAATCTACAGATTCAATGCAATCCATATCAAATTACCAGTGGCATTTTTTACAGAATTAGAGCAAAAAATCTTAAAATTTGTATGGACACACAAAAGACCCTGAGTAGCCAAAGCAGTCCTGAGGTGAAAAAATGGAGCTGGAGGAATCAGACTCCCTGACTTCAGACTATACTACAAAGCTACAGTAATCAAGACAGTATGGTACTGACACAAAAACAGAAATATAGATAAATGGAACAGGATAGAAAGCCCAGAGATAAACCCACGCACCTATGGTCAACTAACCTATGACAAAGGAGTCAAGGATATACAATGGAGAAAAGACAGTCTCTTCAATAAGTTTTGCTGGGAAAACTGGATAGCTACATGTAAAGAATGAAATTAGAATACTCCCTAACAACATATTCAAAAATAAACTCAAAATGGATTAAAGACCTAAATGTAAGTCCAGACACTATAAAACTCTTAGAGGAAAATATAGGAAGAACACTCTTTGACATAAATAACAGCAAGATCTTTTTTGACCCACCTCCCTGAGTAATGGAAATAAAACCAAAAATAAACAAATGGGACCTAATGAAACTTAAAAGCTTTTGCACACCATAGGAAACTATAAACAAGATGAAAAGACAACCCTTGGAATGGGAGAAAATGTTTGCAAATGATTCAACAGACAAAGGATTAATCTCCAAAATATGTAAACAGCTCATGCAGCTCAATATTAAATAAAACACGCAACCCAATCAAAAAAAATGGGCAGAAGACCTAAATAGACATTTCTCCAAAGAAGATATACAGATGTCCAAGAGGCACATAAAAAGCTGCTCAACATCACTATTTATTAGAGAAATGCAAATCAAAACTACTATGAGCTATCACCTCACACCAGTTAGAATGGAAATCATCTGAAAATCTACAAACAACAAATGCACTGTTGGTGAGAATGTAAATTGATACAGCCCCAATGTGAACAGTATGGAGGTTCCTTCAAAAACTAAAAATAGAATTACCATGTGACACAGCTATCCCACTACTGGGCATATACCCAGAGAAAACCATAATTCAAAAAGACACATGCACCCCAATGTTCATTGCAGCACTATTTACAATAGCCAGGTGATGGAAGCAACCTAAATGCCCATCAGCAGACGAATGGATAAAGATGTGGTGCATATATACAATGGAATATTACTCACCCATGAAAAGGAACAAAACTGAGTCATTTGTAGAGACGTGAATGGACCTAGAGACTGTCATACAGAGTGAAGTAAGTCTGAAAGAGAAAAACAAATACCCTATATTAACGCATATATGTGGAATCTATAAGAATGGTACTGATGAACTGGTTTGTAAGGCAGAAATAGAGTCTTTAAGGCAGAAACAGATGTAGAGAACAAACATATGGACACCAAGGGGGTTAAAGTGGGGAGAGAGAGGCGTGGGGGTGGTGGTGGGATGAACTGGGAGTTTGAGATTGACATATATACACTAATATGTATAAAATAGATAAGTGATAAGAACTGGCTGTGTAAAAAAATAAATATAAATAAATAAATAATTTTAAAAAGGAGTAAATAGCATATAAAGATCCTAAAAATAAATATTTGCATAATTGGTCTTATCATAATGAAGGCTTTCTTTTCTTTTTTCTTTTTAAATTTTTTCAGCTTTATTAAGGTATAATTAACATATTAAATGGTAAGCTATTTAAAGTGTACAACTTAACGATTTGATAAACTTATACATTGTGAAATGATTCCCCTCATTGAGTTAATTAACACATCCATCACTTCACATATTCAATTTTTTTTGGTGGGAACATTTAAGCTCTACTCTCTTAGCAAATTTCAGTCATGTAATTCAGTGTTATCAACTATAGTCACCATGTTATACATTAGATCCTCAGGCCTATTCAACTTATAACTGAAAGTTTGTACCTTTTTACCAATCTCTCCCCATTTCCCTCACCCCTGGCAACTACTTTTCTACTCTCTGTTTCTATGAGTTGAGTTTTTTTTTTTTAAGATTCCACATATAAATGATACTATGCAGTATTTGTTTTTGTTTTTACCATGCAGTATTTCTATTTCTCTGTCTGGCTTATTTCACTTAGCGTAATGCCCTCCAAGTTGTGAGTCTGTGATCAAATAATCACAAAAAGTACTTTCTTTCTGCTAATGGTTGGATCTCATAACCTTTCAGAAGTTGCTTGCTGAGCCAAGGATTAAATAAGTAACGGTTTTATTTTTATGTTTTTTTTTTTTTCTGTTTCCTGGGGCCCTACTTGGACTCAGTGGGAATCACTGAGGGCCCAGGAATCTGCTTTTTTTTTTGACCACACCATGTGGGCTGTGGGATCTTAGCTCCCCGAGCAGAGATTGAACCCATGCCCCTTTGCAGTGGAAGTGCGGAGTCTTAACAACTGGACTGCCTGGGAAGTTCCCTCAGAAATGCTTTTAAACACTCCACTTTGTCCTGATTCATATTGGACCACCAAAAAAATAGATATTGTCAGCATTTCTCATAAAATGCATTTTAGCATTATTTTCAAGGCCTATGGCATCAGCTAAGGCCTATATCCTACCTGTTCAAAAGCCATCTGATTCCTAAATTCCCATGATTAGAATCATTCCTCTGATGTAACCTATTGACCACTAAAAGAAAGAAATAAAATTCCAACTATTACACTAAGGACCATTAATGTAATGGCACAGATCTGTTTATCATACTATTAGAATGAGTACTAGACCTAAAACCAAAGATTAGTCTTTCAATTCTTGCTCTACCATATACACTATGGACCTTGAAACAAACCATTTAATTGGGCTTCTGATTCTTCAGCTGTAAAGTAAAAACAACTTCTATAAGAATGCTAGAGGAATTAAGTAAGATGATATATTTTAAAGCATACAGAACAGATTTTCTGATGCCTCTTAGAGACTAAATTAATTGTTTTAAGAACAGAGCATTGAGCAGTTCGATGTAATAGTGGGTCAGATACTACTATTTCTCTAACCAATAGTCATTTTTCTTTTTCTTAGTAAACAGATTTAGCTCAGGGTAACAATGGGCCAGATTAAAATAATCCTTACTAGCCATGAACAACCTACCCCTGGACATGAGAAAATAGACCCACATTTGATCAAGCCAATACAGCTGGGGGTCTATTATCTCCAGGCAAATGCAATCCTGACTGACGGAGGGAGAGGAAGCAAAGGGGTGTAGCTGAAGCACAAGTTGCTGGCTGGCATATAAAGGGTAATCAAAGCAGGATGCTAAAGTGACTAATGTAAAAGGGAAAAGGTGGAGGTTATTACAAAAAAATAAACATCTTGACTGTGTTCACACTTGTCCCAGACCCATGCTGGGAAGGCCTGATGGCTATTGACCACGGTAGGGATTGAACACAGGCTGCACAGCAAGAAGCAGCTCTGAGCTGCCTGCCTTCCTATAGACTAGATTTCCTATTTCTTTGCAGAAAAGTGTTACTGGCTGCCATGTTTCTATTTTACTAGGTGCAAGCTCATTTAATAACTCTTAAGTTATTTTTGAAACATTTATCATGTTTATGTTTCAAAAAGGCTTTTTCATTGCCAAGCAAATGGAGGGTGATAAAAGTGCCTCGATTCATTTCAATCCAAGAGCAATGGCTTCTTTTTTTTTTTTTTTTCAGTGCTAAATTGAAACATGACTGGGCTTGGTGTCTACTTTTAAAGAAATTCAACCAATTTTAACTAAACTTCATGTATAAAGATGCCCTTAAGGACATGTCCAGTGCTTAACAGAATCAAACCCACAGAAATCTGGTGATTTCTTACCGTCTCTTCTAGTCTCTGGGACAAAAAATGTCAGTCCTACACCACCTGAAGATGCCATTCTCTAAACTCCATGGGCACCCACTGGAGAAACATCAGTTTGGGCTATTGCTATTTAAATCATATCTTAAGATGAAGCAAGGATCAAAACATGGAACTTAAGTGATGCAATTAAGGTGCTCACCTCAGGCACAAAACTTAAGGGCATTCAACTAAACTCAGTAATCAAGATAAATAATATTTTATGCAATATTTTAAGAAAAGCAATCCCCCCAAATCCATGCTGAACAAAATATAAAGTTTTAAATAAAGACAAAATCTTACCTTGCACTTGTAGGATTCACCTTGCCTTAATCCCAGCCCTGATGTCACATTAGATTGGAGAATTGAGAACACCTACTGAACGCTGGCAGAAGACCTCAGACCTCCCAAAAGGCAAGAAACCGCCCACGTACCTGGGTAGGGCAAAAGAAAAAAGAATAAACAGAGACAAAAGGATAGGGATAGGACCTGCACCACTGGGAGGGAGCTGTGAAGGAGGAATGGTTTCCACACACTAGGAAGCCCCTTCGCGGGCGGAGACTGCGGGTGGGGGAGGGGGGAAGCTTCGGAGCCGCGGAGGAGGGCGCAGCCACAGGGGTGCGGAGGGCAAAGCGGAGAGATTCCCGCACAGAGGATCGGCGCCGACCGGCACTCACCAGCCCGAGAGGCTCGTGTGCTCACCCGCC
>NW_006772588.1:1357442-1379584 GCF_000442215.2 Lipotes vexillifer | reverse complement strand
GGCTGCGAGCCGAGGCTCGGGTTTCGGTCGGAGCTCAGGGAGAGGACTGGGGTTGGCGGCGTGAACACAGCCTGCAGGGGATTAGTGCGCCACGGCTGGCCGGGAGGCAGTCCGGGGAAAAGTCTGGACCTGCTGAAGAGGCAGGAGACTTTTTCTTCCCTCTTTGTTTCCTGGTGCGCGAGGAGAGGGGATTAAGAGCGCTGCTTATAGGAGCTCCAGAGACGGGCGCGAGCCGCGGCTAAAAGCGGGGACCACAGAGACAGGCATGAGACGCTAAGGCTACTGCTGCCGCTACCAAGAAGCCTGTGTGCGAGCACAGGTCACTCTTCACACCTCCCTTCCGGGGAGCCTCTGTAGCCCGCCACTGCCAGGGCCCCGGGATCCAGGGACAACTTCCGCAGGAGAACGAACGGCGCGCCTTAGGCTGGTGCAACGTCACGCCGGCCGCTGCCGCCGCAGGCTCGCCCCGCACTCCATGCCCCTCCCTCCCCCCCGGCCTGAGTGAACCAGAGTTCTCGAAGCAGCTGCTCCTTTAACCCTGTCCTGTCTGAGCGAAGAACAGACGCCCTCTGGCGACCTACACGCAGAGGCGCGGCCAAATCCAAAGCTGAGCCCCTGGGAGCTGTGAGAACAAAGGAGAGAAAGGGAAATCTCTCCCAGCAGCCTCAGAAGCAGCGGTTTAAAGCTCCACAGTCAACTTGATGTACCCTGCATCTGTGGAATACATGAATAGACAGCCAATCATCCCAAATTAAGGAGGTGGACTTTGAGAGCAAGATTTATGATTTTTTCCTCTTTTTGTGAGTGTGTATGTGTATGCTTCTGTGTGAGATTTTGTCTGTATAGCTTTGCTTCCACCATTTGTCCCAGGGTTCTATCTGTCCGTTTTTTTTTTTGTTGTTGTTGTTTTAAATTTTTTTTCTTAATAATTATTTTTTTATTTTAATAACTTTATTATATTTTATCTTACTTTATTTTATTTTACTTTATCTTCTTTCTTTTTTTCCTTCCTTCCCCTTCCTTCCTTCCTCCCTCCCTTCCTTCCTTCCTTCTTTCTTTCTTTCTTTCTTTCTTTCTTTCTATTTCTACTAATTCTTTCTTTCTACTTTTTCTCCCTTTTATTCTGAGCTGTGTGGATGAAAGGCTCTTGGTGCTGCAGCCAGGCGTCAGTGCTGTGCCACTGAGGTGGGAGAGCCAACTTCAGGACACTGGTCCACAAGACACCTTCCAGCTCCACATAATATCAAATGGCAAAAATCTCCCAGAGATCTCCATCTCAACAACAGCACCCAGCTTCACTCAACGACCAGCAAGCTATAGTGCTGGACACGCTATGCCAAACAACTAGCAAGACAAGAACATGACCCCACCCATTAGAAGAGAGGCTGCCTAAAATCAAAATAAGTCCACAGACACCCCAAAACACACCACCAGACGTGGACCTGCCCACCAGAAAAACAAGATCCAGCCTCATCCACCAGAACACAGGCACTAGTCCCCTCCACCAGGAAGCCTACACAACCCACTGAACCAACCTTAGCCACTGCGGACAGACACCAAAAACAATGGGAACTACAAACCTGCAGCCTGCAAAAAGGAGACACCAAACACAGTAAGATAAGCAAAATGAGAAGATAGAAAAACACATAGCAGATGAAGGAGCAAGATAAAAAACCCACCAGACCTAACAAATGAAGAGGAAATAGGCAGTCTACATGAAAAAGAATTCAGAATAATGATAGTAAAGATGATCCAAAATCTTGGAAATAGAATAGACAAAATGCAAGAAACATTTAACAAGGACCTAGAAGAACTAAAGATGAAACAGGCAATGATGAACAGCACAATAAATGAAATGAAAAATGCTCTAGATGGGATCAGTAGCAGAATAACTGAGGCAGAAGAACGGATAAGTAACCTGAAAGATAAAATAGTAGAAATAAATAATGCAGAGCAGAATAAAGAAAAAAGAATGAAAAGAACTGAGGACAGTCTCAGAGACCTCTGGGACAACATTAAATGCACCAAAATTAGAATTCTAGGGGTTCCAGAAGAAGAAGAGAAAAAGAAAGGGACTGAGAAACTATTTGAAGAGATTATAGTTGAAAACTTCCCTAATATGGGAAAGGAAATAGTTAATCAAGTCCAGGAAGCACAAAGGGTCCCATACAGGATAAATCCAAGGAGAAATACGCCAAGACACATATTAATCAAACTGTCAAAAATTAAATACAAAGAAAACATATTAAAAGCAGCAAGGGAAAAACAACAAATAACACACAAGGGAATCCCTATAAGGTTAACAGCTGATCTTTCAGCAGAAACTCTGCAAGCCAGAAGGGACTGGCAGGACATATTTAAAGTGATAAAGGAGAAAAACCTACAACCAAGATTACTGTACCCAGCAAGGATCTCATTCAGATTTGATGGAGCAATTAAAACCTTTACGACAAGCAAAAGCTGAGAGAGTTCAGCACCACTAAACCAGCTTTACAACAAATGCTAAAGGAAATTCTCTAGGCAAGAAACAAAGAGAAGGAAAAGACCAACAATAACGAACCCAAAACAACTAAGAAAATGGGAATAGGAACATACATATAGATAATTACCTTAAATGTAAATGGACTAAATGCTCCCACCAAAAGACACTGATTGGCTGAATGGATACAAAAACAAGACCCATATATTTGCTGTCTACAAGAGACCCACATCAGACCTAGATACACATACAGACTGAAAGTAAGGGGATGGAAAAAAATATTTCATGCAAATGGAAATGAGAAAAAGCTAGAGTAGCAATTCTCATATCAGAAAAAATAGACTTTAAAGTAAAGAGACAAAGAAGGACACTTCATAATGATCAAGGGATCTATCCAAAAAGAAGATATAACAATTGTAAATATTTATGCACCCAACATAGGAGCACCTCAAAACAAGGCAAATACTAACAGCCATAAAAGGGGAAATTGACAGTAACACATTCATAGTAGGGGACTTTAACACCTCACTTTCACCACCGGACAGATCATCCAAAATAAAAATAAATAAGGAAACACAAGCTATAAATAATACATTAAACAAGATGGACTTAGTTGATATTTATAGGACATTCCATCCAAAAATAACACAGAATACACATTTTTCTCAAGTGGTCATGGAACATTCTCCAGGATAGAACATATCTTGGGTCACAAATCAAGCCTTGGTAAATTTAAGAAAATTGAAATCGAAATTGTATCAAGTATCTTTTCTGATCACAACGCTATGAGACGATATCAATTACAGGAAAAGATCTGTAAAAAATACAAACACATGGAGGCTAAACAATACACTACTTAATAACCAAGTGATCACTGAAGAAATCAAAGAGGAAATAAAAAAATATCTAGAAACAAATGACAATGGAGACACAATGACCCAAAATCTATGGGATGCAGCAAAAGCAGCTCTAAGAGGGAAGTTTATAGCAATACAATCCTACCTTAGGAAACAGGAAACATCTCGAATAAACAACCTAACCTTGCACCTAAAGCAATTAGAGAAAGAAGAACAAAAAACCCCCAAAGTTAGCAGAAGGAAAGAAATCATAAAAATCAGATCAGAAATAAATGAAAAAGAAATGAAGGAAACGAGAGCAAAGATCAATAAAACTGAAAGCTCGTTCATTGAGAAGATAAACAAAATTGATAAGCCATTACCCAGACTCATCAAGAAAAAAAGGGAGAAGACTCAAATCAATAGAATTAGAAATGAAAAAGGAGAAGTAACAACTGACACTGCAGAAATACAAAGGATCATGAGAGATTACTACAAGCAACTCTATGCCAATAAAATGGACAACCTGGAAGAAAAGGACAAATTCTTAGAAATGCACAAACTGCCAAGACTGAATCAGGAAGAAATAGAAAATATGAACAGAGCAGTCACAAACACTGAAATTGAAACTGTGATTAATAATCTTCCAACAAACAAGAGCCCAGGACCAGATGGCTTCACAGGCGAATTCTATCAAACATTTAGAGAAGAGCTAACACCTATCCTTCTCAAACTCTTCCAAAATATAGCAGAGGGAGGAAGACTCCCAAACTCATTCTACGAGGCCACTATCACCCTGATACCAAAACCAGACAAGGATGTCACAAAGAGAGAAAACTACAGGCCAATATCACTGATGAACATAGATGCAAAAATCCTCAACAAAATACTAGCAAACAGAATCCAACAGCACATTGAAAGGATCATACACCATGATCAAGTGGGCTTTTTCCTGGAATGCAAGGATTCTTCAATGTACGCAAATCAATCAATGTGATACACTGTATGAACAAATTGAAGGAGAAAAACCATATGATCATCTCAATAGATGCAGAGAAAGCTTTCGACAAAATTCAACACCCATTTATGATAAAAACCCTGCAGAAAGTAGGCATAGAGGGAACTTTCCTCAACATAATAAAGGCCATATATGACAAATCCACAGCCAACATCGTCCTCAATGGTGAAAAACTGAAAGCATTTCTACTAAGATCAGGAACAAGACAACGTTGTCCACTCTCACAATGGTTATTCAACATAGTTTTGGGATTTTTAGCCATAGCAATCAGAGAAGAAAAGGAAATAAAAGGAATCCAAATTAGAAAAGAAGAAGTAAAGCTGTCACTGCAGATGACATGATACTATACATAGAGAATCCTAAAGATGCTACCAGAAAACTACTAGAGCTAATCAATGCATGTGGAAAAGTAGCAGGATACAAAATTAATGCACAGAAATCTCTGGCATTCCTATACACTAATGATGAAAAATCTGAAAGTGAAATCAAGAAAACGCTCCCATTTACCACTGCAACAAAAAGAATAAAATATCTAGGAATAAACCTACCTAAGGAGAAAAAAGACCTGTATGCAGAAAATTATAAGACACTGATGAAAGAAATTAAAGATGATACAAATAGATGGAGAGATATACCATGTTCTTGGATTGGAAGAATCAACATTGTGAAAATGACTCTACTACCCAAAGCAATCTACAGATTCAATGCAATCCCTATCAAACTACCACCGGCATTTTTCACAGAACTAGAACAAAAAATTTCACAATTTGTATGGAAACACAAAAGACCCCGAATAGCCAAAGCAATCTTGAGAACAAAAAATGGAGCTGGAGGAATCAGGCTGCCTGACTTCAGACTATACTACAAAGCTACAGTAATCAAGACAGTATGGTACTGGCACAAAAACAGAAAGATAGATCAATGGAACAGGATAGAAAGCCCAGAGATAAACCCATGCACATATGGTCACCTTATCTTTGATAAAGGAGGCAGGAATGTACAGTGGAGAAAGTCCAGCCTCTTCAATAGGTGGTGCTGGGAAAACTGGACAGGGACATGTAAATGTATGAGATTAGATCACTCCCTAACACCATACACAAAAATAAGCTCAAAATGGATTAAAGACCTAAATGTAAGGCCAGAAACTATCAAACTCTTAGAGGAAAACATAGGCAGAACACTCTATGACATCACATAAATCACAGCAAGATGCTTTTTGACCCACCTCCTAGAGAAATGGAAATAAAAACAAAAATAAACAAATGGAGCCTAATGAAACATAAGTTTTGCACAGCAAAGGAAACCATCAACAAGACGAAAAGACAACCCTCAGAATGGGAGAAAATATTTGCAAATGAAGCAACTGACAATACATTAATCTCTAAAATTTATAAGCAGCTCATGCAGCTCAATAACAAAAAAACAAACAACCCAATCCAGAAATGGGCAGAAGACCTAAATAGACATTTCTCCAAAGAAGATATACAGACTGCCAACAAACACATGAAATAATCCTCAACATCATTAATCATTAGAGAAATGCAAGTCAAAACTACAATGAGATATCATCTCACACCAGTCAGAATGGCCATCATCAAAAAATCTAGAAACAATAAATGCTGGCGAGGGTGTGGAGAAAAGGGAACACTCTTGCACCTTTGGTGGGAATGTAAATGGATACAGCCACTGTGGAGAATGGTATGGAGGTTCCTTAAAAAACTACAAATAGAACTACCATATGACCCAGCAATCCCACTACTGGGCATATACCCTGAGAAAACCATAATTCAATAAGAGTCATGTACCAAAATGTTCATTGCAGCTCTATTTACAATAGCCAGGAGATGGAAACAACCTTAGTGTCCATCATTGAATGAATGGATAAAGATTACAATGGAATATTATTCAGCCATAAAAAGAAACGATATTGAGCTCTTTGTAATGAGGTGCATAGACCTAGAGTCTGTCATACAGAGTGAAGTAAGTCAAAAAGAGAAAGATCAATACCATATTCTAACACATATATATGGAATTTAAGAAAAAAAATGTCATGAAGCAACTAGGGGTAAGACAGGAATAAAGACACAGACCTACTAGAGAATGGACTTGAGGATATGGGGAGGGGGAAGGGTAAGCTGTGACAAAGGGAGAGAGAGACATGGACATATATACACTACCAAACGTAAGGTTGATAGCTAGTGGGAAGCAGCCGCATAGCACAGGGAGATCAGCTGGGTGCTTTGTAACTGCCTGGAGGTGTGGGATAGAGAGGGTGGGAGGGAGGGAGACGCAAGAGGGAAGAGATATGGGAACATATGTATATGTATAACTGATTCAGTTTGTTAAAAAGCAGAAATTAACACACCGTTGTAAAGCAATTATACTCCAATAAATATGTAAAAACAAAAAAAGATTGGAGAATCTTCCTTGGCTCAGATTTGTTCCTGCCCTGATTTTATGGGATAGGACAGTTGCAGAACAAAAGCACACAGAGAAAAAACAAGAGCCATTGGGGAAAAACCTTGGGAAGGACACTGACTGCTCATGGAGGCTCTGAGGCCCCCCCATGGATCGTGTTAATTGGCTTCCCCCGAGGACCAGCATCCCCTTCCATGGTCCCATCTCCAGAGCCATGTTGAGGTCCACTTGGCCTCTGAGGGTTCAAGCATAGCCTGGGAGCTTTCCACACTATTGTGCTCTCCCTTGGATGAGACACCCCTGCCCCAGCTCCACTGAAATTGATGATCAATTGGTCCCCATAGATTGATCAATTGATCTCCATCTATTGACCCCCATGGATTCCAGGCCTGGATGACATTCACAGGTCCTCTGAACCCAGGCTTTGCTCAGGGCCCATCACACCTTGTGCTCAAGTCCTCCTGGTTCTATCAAAGTATGTGTTTTTTTTAAGTCAAGTCAGTAAGCAAGAGTAAGTTAATGTTTTTTTTCTATTTTTCTGTATTTGCAAAAACTTAACACTGTTTTTCTTTTCTATTTTCATAAAAGTAACCCAGTAATGACTTCCTGTTAATTGGTGTAGCTAGAACTACCCTGGCTGAATTGGTCTTCACTGTGAAGCCCTCATTAGTGTAAATAGCACAATAGGTATAAATGGAACTCCATACCCAAGCCTTGTTTTAAATATCATTGCCATATGTGCCCATGAGTCATGAATTATACTTTTAGGTAATCCTGCTAGCGACAATACTTGATTCAGAATGGTGTCTGACCTGAGGCATTAACTAGAGAAAATAATTTATTCCTTCAATTCTGTCCCAGCAGCTCTACATTTTGAAAATGAAAACAATTCATGTGGATCATACAGAGCAGCATGCATTGCTACAGAAGCACACGTTTCCGAAAAATCTTGCAGACCACATGGAGATGGTCTTCATCACCTCCTGGTAGTCGTTCTGAATGATACAATTTGACTGTCGCTAATGCCATTTGATTCAGGCAAAGCGCTAATCCTCCCAGCCCAGGAGAGCCAAAAATATTCCTGAAGTTCCTTTTTTTTTTGGAGGTGAGACACCATGATTTTTTATAAATTCAAATTGAAATGGACCTTAATTTGTAGTTTTCCTCCAACATCTTTTTATATGGGGCTTCTTAGGGTCAGTCACTGAACCATATGTCATATTTACAGGGACACTGAGCCCTTGTTTCATAGCAGAAATGGTTCCAATGTTATAGTTTCCTTTATTTTTTATGATAAAAATAATATCTATTTACTTCTCTCATATTTCAATCTTCTATTTGCTTCTGAAAAACTGGACCAAATAGAGATGGAGAGGTTCATCTAATTTAGCTCATTCCTTCTTACTTTCCTTATTCTGTACTTTTATTGTTTTCTACTGGAGCACCTCAAAGAGAGGCTGGTTTTGTGTGTACTGTAGACATCTGACGGAGGTCAGCTCTGCATATATGGCACTATCTCAGAGGGAGATCAGCTCCATACATACTGTGGTACCTCAGAGGGAGGGTGGCTCTGTATGTCCTGTAATGGTTGTACAGAGCACAGGAGGAAGAGAAAGCAGGCCTTGAAGCTCACTGAGGGATGTGCACTTTGCTTATCCACCAAGCGCTCTGGGAACCTGATTGTTCTCAGTAATAGTGTTCCAAGGACTAGAGGTAATGAGATCAATCTTTTTTTCCTAGTGAAGTATAGTTGATTTACAAGGTTGTGTTAATTTCTGCTATACAGGAAAGTGACTCAGTTACACATTTATATATTCTTTTTCATATTCTTTTCCATTATGGTTTATCACAGGATATTAAATAAAGCTCCCTGTGCTGTACAGTAGGACCTCATTGTTTATCCATCCTATATATAATAGTTTGCATCTGCTAACCCAGAACTCCCACTCCATCCCTCCCCCACACCCATGAGATCAATCTTGAGTATTGGGTGTTTGTTGTGAGGGTAAAGACTGAACTGAAGGAAATGTGATTGGCTGAGGTCAAGGGTACAAAGGAAAGAAAATAGTCTTTTGTTTTGCATGGGGACTTTTTTTAATATTTGGTTTTGCCCCAGGTATACAAGCCACTCAGAAACCTGCCTCATGTTCCATCCCTCCTTCTGCCCCTGTGCCCTGTTTTCCTCTTCATTTCTTCATCTCTCTCTGTCTTTCTTTCTTCTCTTTCTTCTCCCAGTTAAAATAGACAGTAGGAAAAAAAGAGGCCAGTCCTCTCAGGATCTGAGTGAGAAGTGGTTGGGGGGCAGGGATAAGGATGGGGTGGGGTAGAAGCAAATCCTATGGTTTTAGCGGCTGAACCAGGTTCTGGGTCTGTTCCACAGGATGCCTGTTCTCTGTAACATTTTCAGCAGGAAACCTGAATACAGAATCTGAGAGAGCCTCCTACCTCAGAAAGCAGACTTGACCTCTGATTGTCTGGAGCTCCAGGCTCACGAGTGTGCTCATGGCTGATACACAGACAGTCATTCAGGGTTTAGCTAAGGTAAACGCCTGCGTTCGACTGCAGTCAGCCTGGAGGAGACTGATCGCCTCGGTTGGCAGGAAACTGTCCTCACAGGCGGTGTCTGCTCTCACCCTGACCCAACTCTGAGATCAAATATTCCCCTGGAGCCAGCTTGTCATTCTATTCTCTCATTCAGCCCAAGGATCCCCACCGATATCAAAGTGTATTCCCACAGGGCACAATGAAAAAGGTCAGGCTGGCCCCTCTAATTGAGCTAGCAGGACCACAGGAGTGTGGAAGTTAAGACTCCTTTGAAATGTGCCTGTAACCTGTAGGCAAGCAGGAGAGGTGACACACAGTCATCTGGGCCTTGCCTTTGCCAGTTTCATTCCAGAATTTCTGCTCCAAAGAAAAGATGTATAAATAAATTCATTCATTTCATCAGATTTAAAATAAGGAAGGACACAGAACATATTTTTAATTTGATATATCACACATTTGTAGGCATTTTCTTGTTTTCTCTACCATTTAATGAAAGCAGCTTATCAATCTATTCATTACAGGATTGTCCTCTTGATTAGATAGAGCCTGATACTAATCAGGTCAAAGACTTCATTGCCAGAAGGACAAGTTAATTTTATCTCATTTCAAGGCTTCATTACTCGTGAATCTCAGACAGCTTGGACATATCTGCCATTGTACCATGAGAGACAAGAAGATGAATGGTTTTGCATTTCCTTTCATGGGATCTACACCATCACCTTCACATCCAAGGGACAACATTGATTTGTTGTTGTTGTTGTCATCATATCACAGCATCACATGATGCTCTAAAATGGCCAAGGAAAGCATCAGCCAGAAGTGGAAAGTATGAAAGATCCAGACTGTTCTTTCTGCCAACTCCTAGGTGTGTGACTTTGGATAAGTCACTCTCATTCGGTTTTTTCATCCCTAAACTAGGATGATAAAACCAATCCCGATACTACCTTCTACACAAGACTGGTTTGAAGTTCACAATAGATCAAACATACAAAAGTGCTTAAATACTATAAGGTCTTTAAAAATTACTCAGTAGTTATTTTTAGTCACCATTTTCAGCTGTAATTCCCCATGAATCATGGGTAGAAGTTAACCAGGCACAGTCTGAGACAGTACACAATAACTCAAGTTTACTACTAGGACAATGCACTCATTGACTTGGAGTGGGGAGAACGTGGTCTGTCTCTCATACTACATACTCAGACTGGATTCAAAGAGCCCACTCCTTTCCAAAGCAGGTGAGCCAGATATGGAAAAAGAAAAGGGCACTCATCAGTGAAGTCAGAGTAGGAAAAGAATTGATGTTATGGGAAGCCATTATTACCAGCAGAGGCTTGAAGCTAAAATTAAGGGGCACCCACTGAATTTGTGGAACAGAGATGTTCAGGAAATACTGACTTGGGACAGATAGGACCGTGGTGAGACATTTCTGAGTGGAAAGATCTTTTCTCCATCAGCACATTTTTGTCACAGCACTCCCAAGTTTCTTTGAAATTTTAGAGGGATCCAAGTTGTTATCACTAACTCATTTCTTGTATCGCTATAGATACTTATCCCTCCGGATTGATAGAGGTTTTACAAAAAAGAAGTGTGATGCCTGGGACCCTGGGGCTCTGAATAGCCTATGCTAAGCTCCCCAAATTGATGATAGATGAGACACTGCCTGAGCCTCCAGTCTGTGGGATAGAGAGCAAGCTAAAACAGTGTGCTCAACAGGCAGCATGGCTCCTGTTCAGGAGGGAAATTTGGGAAGCAGAGGTAAGTGAAGAACCCTGAGGACTTCTGACTTTAGCTTAGAATGATTTTATTTTGTGGGTCTTTGGTCCATGGTGCTAATTCAGTGCGTCCGGAGGACTCAACCTGCCATACTTCGTTACGTATCTACTTACAATTTTACAAATAATAAATTTCAAATCTTTTATTAAGATGTTTGGGAAAAAAACCATTAATCTGCTTCTCTCTGGGTGATTTCAAAGCACTTATCTCCATGCTATCCAAGAAGGCCAATGAAGATAAATATAATAACAAGGGAGGAGAAATATCCTTGGTTCTCTGCAGAGAAGCCAGGTGAATCTGAACAAGCCCATGGGTTGAGTACCCTTCTGCCTGCCAAATACAATACTGAGACATGGTGAGGCAAACTTTTCAGGATACTAAGGTTTTCTTTCCCTGGCTTTGGTTGTTTAAATGCAATTTCTCCACTCTACTGAAAACATTTGCTCAACTGAATTATTTCAATCTGTCGTTCATCAGACTGTCTGAATTTTACGCAAGTTGGGGAATTTATCTTCCCCACAGCTTGACAATTGGAGTAACTAGTCAGGTGCGAACATTTTGTATGTAGGATAAAGACCTATTTTTCTTGTCTCCTTCTCTCTGAGCCCAACTCCAGCCGTGTTAGGAACAGAGACAATATTAAATTTTATTGGAGGGATTATTATCTCATGAATATTTCAGTATGTCTATGAAATCAAGACTGTACTGTCTGTACTCTTCAATTCTCACCACACAACTCACTTATTTGACATCACAAAATATGGCGTTTCACATAAATGAATTTTCTAGGTAACCATAACTTATCTGATAGAGCCAGTGAACATGTTTTATTTGAACTATTTTATTTGAAGATATTTCCAAAATACATTGAATGTTTCTCTGCCTCTGGAACAGAGGTTACCTATCATGATTTTGTCTCTTTATTTTGCCTGACAATTCAGGGTCAACACCATGAACATCCGATTACCCTGCAGGGCTGTAATACAAAAATGCTTTCCAATAGGAGTGGAGAGAGCCACTTGCCCATACAAATGGTCTTAGTCTACTGCAGTGTTTGTTTATTTGTAGTTCTTGGATCTGCCTTTTCTCATTTCTCTGCATCCCCCATGACAATACGATTATTTTTGTGACTCTTGCTCATTCTAATGGGTGTGCCCTTTCTGATATATTGTTTCTAATATATTATAAACTGGGAAACTACACTCCTAGGCTTGTTAAAATTGTGTATCCTGCAAGAATATACAGGCACAGGGCTTCCCTGGTGGCGCAGCGGTTGAGAGTCCGCCTGCTTGTCTCCCTCCCTCCCACCCTCCCTATCCCACCCCTCCAGACAGCCACAAAGAACCGAGCCGGTTTCCCTGTGCCATGCGGCTGCTTCCCACTGGCTATCTACCTTACGTTTGTTAGTATATATATGTCCATGTCTCTCTCTCGCCCTAACACACCTCACCCTTCCCCCTCCCCATATCCTCAAGTCTGTTCTCCAGTAGGTCTCTGTCTTTATTCCTGTTTTACCCCTAGGTTCTTCATAACATTTTTTTTTTCTTAAATTCCATATATATGTGTTAGCATACGGTATTTGTCCTTCTCTTTCTGACTTACTTCACTCTGTATGACAGACTCTAGATCTATCCACCTCATTACAAATAGCTCAATTTCGTTTCTTTTTATGGCTGAGTAATATTCCATTGTATATATGTGCCACATCTTCTTTATCCATTCATCCGACGACAGGCACTTAGGTTGTTTCCATCTCTGGGCTATTGTAATAGAGCTGCAATGAACATTTTGGTACATGACTCTTTCTGAATTCTGGTTTCCTCAGGGTATATACCTAGTAGTGGGATTGCTGGGTCATATGGTAAAATGCTGCCTGCCAAATACAATACTGAGACATGAGGCAAAATACTGAGGTGAACCAATTCACATTCCCACCAGCAGTGCAAGAGTGTTCCCTTTTCTCCACACCCTCTCCAGCATTTATTGTTTCTAGATTTTTTGATGATGGCCATTCTGACTGGTGTGAGATGATATCTCATTGTAGTGGCTCGGTTCTTTGTGGCTGTCTGGAGGGGTGGGATAGGGAGGGTGGGAGGGAGGGAGACAAAGAGGGAAGAGATATGGGAACATATATATATGTATAACTGACTCACTCTGTTATAAAGCAGAAACTAACACACCATTGTAAAGCAATTATACCCCAATAAAGATGTTAAAAAAAAAAAAAAAAATGAAGGTCAGAGGGACTATATAAAAAAGTACTTGAACTTAATACATGAATATAGAGAAATCCATTTGGTTGTTTGTAGGCTTTTTAAAATATTACTTTCTGGCAGTTAAATTTCAGATAGAATAAGTGACCAATAGAAAAGGGAAGCATTCCAACTTTTAGACATGTGAGATGGCTTTGAGTCATATTTGTTCATGGTATATTTCTTGTAAAAACATATTGATAGTTCATCAGCCAGATTGTCATTTTGAGTGTGAAGCAGATGTCGAAAAAGATTTCTGTATTAGAAAAGGTCTCTTAAACATTATTAACTAGTCAATACACAGAGTCTCTGATAATTTGACCATTGACAATGTTTGACCATTTTATTTATTAGGAGCCAGTTTAGCTCCAACACAAAGGGCCTTGATTAGGAAGGCTTGTTAATGTCATGCCTTGCAGTTCCCAAAATGCTGAAAGGCAAAAGTGGCTTTGATCTTGCCAAGCCTTGTTGTTTTTCACGATCTGGATGGAATGGCGGTGGATGGCCATATGCTCTGCGGGAGCAGCAGGGGGAGAGAAATGGGAGATTTGAGTGTCTGAGTGGGGTTGCTATCACCAGGGTTACCCAGAAAGATGGAAACTTGCCCTGAAATAAGTCAGAAGCAGCTAATTTCAAAGCCATTAGAGTGAGGGCTTCTGACTCTCAAACAGATGTCTCTAAAAACAGATCTTGCCTTTTCTCCCAAACATCTGATACTGCAGGAAGCTGGAAATTGGGGCAGCCAAGTATAGTCAAAGGACTCTCACAGAGAACCCAACAGAAAAGGAAGAAACGTCCTTGACCTAGCTCCCCCACTTCTCTTCCTAAATAGTTAAGTTGCTCAGGCCCCAGAAAGGAAATAAGTTAAATCTACTGTACCTCTAGTACCTGGAAAGCCTTCTAGTGAGAATGTTTATAGTTTAGTCTGTTCTGTTTGTATTTTTAAATAGAGCCTAACATTTTTTGTTAAATAATTTTTTAAAAACCCTCTTCTCAGCTTATGATAAGTTCACAAACTTCAAAAGTTTGAATATCTGAACCACACCCAGCTCTCTTTTAGCTACTATATGGCCATCAATTCCACTCAGTCTATTTTGTTATCTGACCCTGAGCTTCGATCCTCTCATATTTCTATAAATCAGAAACAAACTGGAGCTCTAAAGAGGACTGGGACAGATCAGAGCTACCCAGCTTCTTTTTAAAACATGGCTTCAGAAACCATAACATATTTCTTGTGACTATATATGTGATCCTTACCTCAGACCTAAACGGAGACTCAGCCTTTAAAATATGTTAATGTACAGCGAGGAAGAGCTCTTTTGTGGGTTGTGATAGCCATGCATCTATCTAGTCAATCAAAAAACATTCAGTGAGCACCGAATGCTACTCAGACTGTGCCAGGATTTGAGACCATAATGAGGAGAAAAAAAACCCAGACTGGGTGCTTACAGAGCTTGAAGTCCAGTGGGGCAGACAAGCATCAACAAAAACTTACACAAATTAATAATTTAAATATCACTGTGAAAGAGATCAGGGAATTCTATAACCAGGGCCATAACCAAGCCTGGGAGTCAACAAAGTTTTCCTAAGGATGAGACATTTAAGCTGAGTCCTGAGGCGGAGGAGGCATTATGGTAACCTGGTGAAAATGGGGAGAAGGCGGTCAAAGAGAAGGGCAAACACAGAGCCCTGGGAGAAGCTCTGCTCGAACAGACCCCTCGTGTGAATCGTGAGTTGGCACGTTTGGAATCTGCATGATCATTTTGTACTCTTGCTTGTGAGTTTTCAGCCTCTTCCTCCTCCCCCATTCCACTAAGTCCTGGAAGCCTTATCTGACCACCACAGATGCTCAGACCCCTCCCTCCTCTAAAATACTTATTATAGTTTTCATTTAGTGCTAAGCACTTACTACCTTGAGCTACTTCTTAAAATTATCTTCTTTGTATTATTCAGCTCAAGCTGCAAAAACAAAATACCATGGGCTAGGCGGCTTAAAAAACAAAAATTTATTTCTCATAGTTTTGGAGGCTGGGAAGTCCAAGATCAAGGTGCTGGTAAGGTAGGTTTTATTCTGAGGTCTCCTCTTGGCTTGTAGGTGGCCGCTATCTCTCTACGTCCTCACTTGACCTCTTCTCTGAGGACACAGTGGAGAGAGAGGGAGCAAGGAAACTCTCTGGTGTCTCTTCTTAGAAGGGCAGTAATCCCACCATGAGGACCCTACCTGCATAACCTCATCCAACCCTAATTACCTCTCAAAGGTCCCATATCAAAATACCATCACATTGGGGGGTAAGGACTTCAACATGTGAATTTGGGGGAGACATAAACATTCAGTTCATAACATTCCTCTATGCATATATACCTTGCCTCTACAACTAGACTGTCAGCAAGAGAGTTTTGTGGACTTGTCTTACATATCCCTAAATCCCCAAAGCTTCTTATACACATCAAATGCCGATAGCAGTTGTTAAGAGATCACCATGAATTATTTCTACCCCTATGTAATTAATCAAACACACAGAGCCAATTAAATATATCAAGCCTTATTTAAGTGACCCATGCAAGGGTAACTCTATATGTCAAATGATTCAATATTTGACTAGAAATATGTACCTTTTCCCTTAGTTTCTTCCTCTCTCTCTCTCTCTCTCTCTCTCTCCCTCATGTGTGTGTGTGTGTGTGTGTGTGTGTGTGTGTGTTGGGGAGTACATTTTTCTACATGATTTTTTAGCTGCTTGTTACTGGCATGTTCTATTTCTTGCTGATATATTTATTTCCATACGTAATTAGGATTAGAATAATCAAGAAAAAGAACTCCTATATGAATGCATGCTAAAGACATATAGTTAGATACAAAATTAGATAACAAGAATGTATAACATGATTCCAATTTTGCAGTCTATGTATATACGATATATATATATATATATATATATGTATGTATGTATCTCATATATGTATATATGTAGAGCAGAATGGTTAAGAATGAGACTCAAATCAGGTTGTGTAAATTTGAACGTGAGTTCCACTGTTCATCAGATATGGAACTCTAGACAAATTACTTAAATTCTCTCATTTATATGATGCATATCATAATAGTACCTACTTCATAAGATTGTTATGAGAATTACTGAACTAATATTTATAAAGCATGTAGAACAGTGCATGGCACAATGGAATCTCCACACATACTTTCATACATAAAGTGAAATAAAATAAATCGGGATGCAAGAGAATAAAATAAAATGTGTCATATAAAAGGCTATAAATAGATATGGGAATATATTGATAGAGGTGATCTCTGATGATTAAGTTATTTGATAACGCTTTCTTTGGGAAGGAAGGGGTCTGTATTTCTAAATTTTCTATGATAAACATATATTTTTGAGACAAAGTCAAGAATCAGAATATATTATATATATATATGCAATGTGTATATGTAGATAGATATACACACATATACATATATATAATTGCTTCGCTGCTTACAAGTCAGTTTCCTCTTATGAAAAACTGGAACAATAATTATCTTAGAAGGATAGTGTAAGGATTGAATACGCAATCCATGCAAAAGACTCTATTTACCTTTCTACATATTCTCCCACCCATCTCTACCTTGACCCGTATGGACTCTACAGCAAGGGGCTCTCTTGACCTCTGGCTTCAGGTTGAATTTGGTCACTGCAGAACCCCAGCACAGGGTCGGTCCTAAGGAGAGGAGAATGAGGGCGTAGCATGTATTTCCTGAGTCTGTCTGAGGTCACCAGGCAGGCTGGCTGCATCTCCTCCAGCTAAGGTCAGGCTCCATCAAGGCAGCCTCTCCTCAGAACTGACTCCTTCAGGTTTGGATAACAGCTCCTCTCTCCCCTTCACTAGGGGTGATGACGGCCCCACTCTTAACTAGCCCAGGGGTCCAGTCCTATTCCTCCTGGGTTCCATATACCCTGCCCACACCTTTGTGCATGTTCTTTTATTAGACCCTCTGTGATTTATCCTAATTGAGCCTGTTGTCTGTTTCCTGCTGGTTCTGCATGATATAGAGCAGACATCATCTGACCCAGGGTGACTGCTCAGTCATTGCGAGATGCGTATTATTGTATGGGTGAGAAAACAAATGCAAAGGCTGAGTCCCCGGGGCTGGAGCATAATGACCTGCCAGAGGTGCAAGTTCTTTGTCCTTCCCAGAACCTGATGCCTAGTTTCAGAGGAAGAAGCATATATAAATATATATGCTCTAGAAGGTTAATTAGCCAGGTTAGTTAGGACTATTAAGTAGTGTCTGAACTGTCTGGGTCCAAAATTTATCCTCTTTACACATATTCCAGCGCTCCCTGGGCACAGGTCACCCAAAGCCAGCAGGGGCTTCAGCTTTTGAGTGGGCTTCTCAACTTCCAAGGATACTAGAGGAACATGAACTCCATCAAGAGCAACTGGCAAGGGGACCCCTGGTCTGGAAGAAGAAGGCCATAGGCCATGGGAAGAGCATTTTGACGACATTGATATCCCTGGTTGTCATGAGCCAGTTTTCTTTCCATCGTGCTGAGTAATTGAGACAACCACTTTCTGGTGCAGAAGGGCGACAGTTCACAGTTCTTCTTTCTATAGGTCTGGCTGGTCTCACCTTTGGAGTCTACAGAGTAGGTTTTATGCCTTTAGGTTATCAGATCTTCCAGGACAGGGCTGGAGCTCCTTGTCTGACCTAACGTCACCTCCTGTTGATCTGCTTATATATCATGACATTGGGAATAAATAAGCCATGTTTATTATAAGTATGATTTATTAATAACATGCAGAGCAGGCTTCCTACCCACATGTCTTAACCAAGCCTTCCTTTCTACATGCACTATAATTTCATGAACTGGGTAGTTTCCAAATAAAGAGGTAGGTGCTATCGCCATCACAGAGGCAGCTGGTCTAGTGATTAGGAACATGAACTCTGAAGCCAGATTACCTGAGTTCCTATCTGATGCTATCACTCTACTACCTGTCCCTCAGTTTCCTCGTCTGCAACATGAGGATAATTGTGGTATCTCCTTGACAGAGTGGTTAAGGATGAAAGGAGTGAATATACAAAAAATGCTTAAAACTTTGTTTTGCATATGACACATGTATGAACTACAGGAATATTAACAATAACTATCTTTGACCAGAAACCAGAGGAATTGTTTTTGAAATCGTGACAAGGCAGGGAGGGAGGTGTCAGGAAGTGAGAGCATGAGGGGGCTAAAGTAATTGACTTTCTTGCAAGCTTTAAAATAGCTAAATCCTAAGAGGAATAAAATATCTTCTCAGATGATTCATTCATCAAATACTTTTGAGCACCAACTATGTGCCAGGCAGTCTTTATTAAGTATTGGAGATACAGTGGTGAGCAGAACAGGCAACTGGAGGAAGGTAAGCAAAAACTATATAATATTACAGAATATTAAATTATAATATTAAATAACTATTTAATAGTTATTAAATATCACATTGACTGTGTTCAGTTGAGTTCCTGTCCAGTCACTGGGATTAAGACATATAGCCCTACCTTACAAGACATTTCAGTCTCTTTGGGGACCCTGGGCAGTTACTTGGGAAGGTCACTTTTACTAAAGGCTAGTGAGTGTTACTGCCAAGAGTTGTTAAAGATAGAGGTGAAAAGGCTGAGAAGGAGGCCTTCTAGATGCCAGACATTCACAAGGGCAGGACCTAGTGGGGTCAGCCTGCTCCAGGTTGTGGGCTTCATGTTTGCAGATTCAGAAGCTCAGTTTAGTTATGGTGGCCAGTGCTGCTGAGAATGTGGGGAAATGACTCCCAGTAACGATGTTCACAAGAGATTGATGTATAAATCAGTATATCAAAGTATTGACAAGGGCAGACTCTAGTCCTGTGCTAAAACCCAATTGCACCAGATGGGGCAACCTCCTCCTGGTAGGACTCAAGATACCTGAGGAGGTGGGGAAGGGGGAGAGAAGCCTGAATTTATAGTCAGATGGGTATTTAGTGAGGTGGGATCAAAGAAAAATGAGTTGGATAGTCATAGCACCTACCTAGACAGGACCCTATACAGATTGTTCTGGAAATGTGAGCTTTGTTCATTCAGCAAACCCTCAGGTGGGGAGGCATCTTCCGAATTGATAATTATCTATCATAAATAATAAGGACCAGGCTTCCAAGAAATTGTAGCAAGCCCCCTGGGGGAGTGGCTTGAAGCTCTGTTTTTCTATGCATGTCTGGGGCAAGGTGAGGGCCAGTGAGTGAAACCCAGGCAGGATGAAGGGGTGAGCCATCAATCAGCTCAGTCCAGATGGTGCTGAACTGTGGGGTGCGGGGAGGCTGCAGGCTCCAGGTCACTCCTATTCTTATAAACGTCTCTCTCCTTCTCCTATAGCTCATTATTATCCCGTTTTCTCCCAGGGGCTTCTCAGAGCCCCAGCCCTGCTACAGTACTGTGATAGCAATTCTCTAAGCCACGGCTTCCTCACTGCACTGCTAACCCCCCAAAGAGAACCTCAGGATGCTGAAGAAAGATGTGAATCCAGCTTCTGTTAAACAGGAAATCTTTTTACATCTATTTGCTTCACTGCAAAATTCCTCCATCTGAAGACCCAAACCTAAATATATAAAAGCCCCCATTTAGTGGGAGCTGAGTTATCTTCATGGAAATGTCTTTTTCACTGTTAGTTTTGAGCATACCTGAAAGCTCTCTCAGAAGTTAGAACTCTTAAATCGATTGTTTCTTTCCCACCACGCGCCAGTGAGGTTCTATTATGCAAAAATGAATTTCCATTTTGCGGACCTTGAAAGCCAGTAAGGGGGTTTGATTTTCTACATTATGTACCTCTATTTGGACTTGTTGAAAGCCATTCCCTTCCTAATTAGATTATGACCTAATTTTGAACAGGTGGCCTTCTTAATTTAGTTCATTATAACACTAGTCCCAAACTGGCTAATAGAATCCTTGATGCCCTTCTTAGATGTAAGTGGCACAAATGTCTGCCTTAATAAAGCTGAACGTCTAGAGGTAGGGTTTTTTTCCTTGAAAAATGCCATGTCTATGCTGAGTGCAACACATTTACTCCAAATTTCCTACTTCAGCCAAGAGAGACCTGTCACAGTGCGACATGCTTTACATTTCCTTATAGCATATCAAGACTCTGAAAGATATATTACTTCAATTAGATGCGTCAAACCATCTGCCACAGAAAATTCAAAATGTCCTCTCTGCCACCTGATGGAACATAGTTAATTTATTCAGGAGGTGGTTGGAAAGTTGGCAAAAGCTCAGTGCTTTATGGAGGGAAGAGTTGCTGTCATGAGACTTCAAAAACAAAAACCTCACTCATAATGAAAAAGGAATGCTGCTGAAGCCAGTATGAAAGGGATCACAGCAGATGTCCTTATTAAATAAGTTTAATTTACCATAGATTGCAGATCCCAGGTTGACTTAATATGAATGAATCTTGGCATAATCCATGGAACTTGGAAACTTCATCAATTATTCTGCAGCCGCTTTGCCACACCACCAGCATATTTTGTGTGCAGATGATGTGCAGCTTCTAAAAACCTCCTCATTAAAGGATAACATGCAAATTGCCACATATGGACAATCTACAATCCCTCATATATTTGGGTAGAGTGATTAGAAATATGATGGGAATAGGGTATGTCATAAATTGCTCTGGATTTCTTCCCTCCCTGCAGGATTATCAGGAAGTGGGGAAGTAAACACTGAATGCTTTAGAATCAGCAGTGAGGTACGAGCAATATTAATGTAGTCCCAAAAGGAGAATGGGAGCCTTATGTCTTTCTCATAACAGGAATGCTCTGAATTAGACTTTATCACCACCAAATTGACCCTTTTTTCATAGCCAGTGTGGAGTGGATCTGACCCAGTCTTATGGTTCATTCTTCCAGTCCCCCACCAGCTGTCTGAAACTCCTTACCTCTAAAACAGGGTTTCTCAATCGCAGCACTACTGACTTCTTATATCTGATAATTCTTTGTTGTGGGGTGTTGTCCTGTGCATTGTAGGATATTTAGCAGCATCCCTGGAGTCTACCTACGAGATGCCTGTAATTCCTCCTCAGTCACAGCAATCAAAAATGTCTCCAGACATTTCTAAGTGTCCCCTGAGGTGGAAGGGGTAAATTGTCCCCAGTTGAGAACTACTCTATTAACGATTTGAGGGAGAAGAAATGACAGGGTTAACTGTGGCAAGTCACACGACAATTTTCAACCAATTGCAGCCTGTTGGCATGATGAAGATGGTAGCTGTCTCCATTTCTAAGGAGTACCCATAGTTTCTTCATGCTGATAATGGAACTAGAGTGAGACCAAATTCTTGGACTTCAGTGATTCATGGATATACCATTATTACACTCCTGTTCCTTAGTAGTCATGATAGAGATAAATATGCCATTTTCATGAGCTGGATTAAACTGTCCAAGGTCATGAGGTATCTTGCGGTCTTCCCAGCGAAACCAAGGCAAGACAGATCAAGAACTCATAACCTTAATGTGGTTTAGTCTACCACAACAAAAGCAAAGCATTATTCATCCAGATGTCAAGTGATAATAGTTCAGACTTTGGGTCTGTCTCCTGTATGAGTATGTTGGAAAGCAGTGAGTCGGGCTCTCTCAAGCCCATGAATGATGAGGATGCTAAGTACTATGACACTCGGGATAGTAAGAAGTTCACACAGCCAAATGATACTGTAAACTGACGTGAAAAAAGTTCTTTAAATCAAGAAATAAAATGCTAAAGAAATTCGCATTGATCTTTGACAATCTCTCTCTCTCTCTCTCTCTCTCTCTCTCTCTCTCTCTCTCTCTCTCTCT
>NW_006772588.1:1337179-1357132 GCF_000442215.2 Lipotes vexillifer | reverse complement strand
CTCTCTCTCTCTCTCTCTCTCTCTCTCTCTCTCTCTCTCTCTCTCTCTCTCTCTTTCTCTCACCCACCCACCCATAAGACACAGAATTGCTCATGGCATATTTTAACCTAAGGTTTGGATTCTAATCTACTCAATAGAGAATAGGGCCTTGGGTCCTAAATAACTGGTGGTCATGATCTAGAAGTTATCCTTTTACCATTACTCATAAAACTGATTAAAAACACTTTAAAGACTCAAAAAAAAAACCCTTTTCTAAAATTCTACTTCACTTTTATGAAGTGCAAAACATGTTTCTCCAATGGAAAGAGGTCCCCTTCATACACATCTACTGGATATTTCTTAGACCCTAATTCTTCTAACACCAGAGCGTAATATCTCCAGCTAATAACAGCAGGGTCTTGCCTTTTTATAACACTGCTCCTTATAGCACTTAGCACTTTCCCACATAATATCTCAATTAATTTTTATAAATACAACCATCTTCATTTGACAACTAAGAAAACTGAAACTTAAGGTTTTTTACAAGATCATCTTGGGAGGGAAGGAGTGAGGAAGATTAAACACTGCTCCTCTGGCTTACAACAACAACAAAAAACAGCTTTAACTATTGTATATTTTGCATTTGTTGGAATATAAAAGAGACATACTGGTTGCTGAAACTTTTCAATGCTGTAAGTTTAGATGTCTGCATCCAAATGATGGAAGATGAAATGTTTAAAAAGAAATGGTAACAAACTGTACTATGACATTCTAGACTGGTTCTTTGAGAAGGCAAAGTGCTTGGGAGATCATATTCTTTGGGTACAGCGGTACCAGTGGTCGAGTATTGCAATACTATTGCAAAGAGATTACAGGCTCTAGACATATCACACGTGTGTTCATCTTCATCCTTCTTTCACTAACTTACTCAAGTTAAATCAGAGTAACATGAGCACCAAGGGTAGCCCTGAAGTTAAAGGAAAATCATAAAAAGACAAGAGAAGACATGTTACATGGCTAGGGAAGGAATCAATTTTCATTATTGTATCTTGGTGATGATAGGAGGGCTTGTGGGCAGTTTATACCCTGTCATTTTTAGGTATTTTTTTTTAGCACTAGCTCGCAGAGTTACCTCCTTTTTTCTCCCAAGCCAAGTGCCTTTTCAAGTCATTGCCCTTTTAGCAGCAAGCCCAGACCAAGCCCCACAATTATCACCCCAGTTACCCATCCCCAACCGCTGGATCTATGGCAAATGCTCTTACCTCGGGATGGTATTGGCATTGGGAGAAGAAATTTAAAAATTGCTTCCTAATTCAGCACTTAGAGAATAACGAGCAACCAGAGTTTCATGGTCTCACCCTCCTCTTAGGAACTAATCTACTCTGAAATACGTTTTCATGTTCAGTGGCTTATAGGAAATTTGAGGCTCATCATATAAGCCAGTCTCCCTATGGTGATGTGAATAGCTCATAACAAAACAATTTTGACTCAGCCAATGTTCAGCAGATAGTCATAAAGAATAGGGCCCAGGTGATGGGCACTGTAGAAACCTGAAACCAAATAGATTTAGGAATTAAAGCATTCAGAGCTTATCAGCTGCTCCCCATGTAACAACTTGTGGTCCTGCCAAACAGTGTTGTCCACGCTTGTCATCCTTTTGCAGTCACTGTGCACCAATTATCTCTGCACATTTATCCTCATTATCTCTGATTATAATAATGAGAATCTAAATTTTCATGGAGCCTTAAATTACTTTCTGATACTGAGAGTGAGGGAACATTAACTCTTTCAAGTCTTTAGGGTGTCATTAAGGATACGGCATGTTAAATGACACCTATTTGGAAAAAATAATCTACCTCTTTTAGTGCTTGGCACAAAACCGTGAGTTCAGTTCAGGTGACAACATAATAACCATATCACATAAAATGGTGATATGAATGGTCATCCTAATTTGTGTATTGAGTTGCAGTGAAAAAATAGTCCTGGTATTTATGGACCTCTTCTTGGGTGCAGCTAAGAAGATTTTAATTTCTCCTGAAGAGTTTTTACAGCACAGTCATAGCAAAGCTGAAACTTTGATTTTTTTTGTACATAATTCCATGGCTCTTACTAAACAGTAAAGTCTTGTGCCTCATAAGTCAGAGTCTCTTGAATCTGACAGCTCCAGCAAACACATTTTAAAGAATTCCAAGACCTTCATGAAGCCTTCCAAGTGAAGTAAGTTCTCTAAGGTTTACAGACTATTTGGAGACTATAGAAAGATGTCATATTATGGATCTAGGAACCAGCTTCTCCTCAGTAAAAATTATTAAACAAAGAGTTGAAACAACACACCTGTCCTTCCAACAGGATCACTTGCCTTTCTTAACCAGTCCAGCTTCTTTCTCAGTATTCTTGGGGATTCCAACATCTACAAAAACCCAGCTTGTATCATGGAACCTTTGTTTCAAAATGTGTTTCATTATGTCCAATCCTCTAAACATAGCAGATGGCTTTTCAATTTGTCTAGATGTTTTTGCTCATTAGAATGATTTTGTTTTAGGCCCTGACATTTTGGCATATACACCATCACTGTAGTGTTTGACTATCTATCATTGAACCAGCACTATTCCTGTCCTGAAAGGGGACATGTGTTCATTTGCTCTCAAATTTGATGTTTGTATATCAACTGATAAAATACAAAATAACAGCATGAGAATTTTTAGCTTTTCAATTCAGTTTCTGGCCATATAGTTAATATAAAGGCTTAAATTCCCATTGTATAAATAAAAGGAAATAAGGAAGTTTCTTCAACATAAGTAATGTTCTTCTCATTTAGGTGAGTAGATCTTTTTACATTATTATTGCAGTGTAAACTTGTATTTCTTCTGAGGCCATCTCACATTTTGAATTGAGATACTCACCTATCATATGTACAGGAATAATTTCCGTGGCAACCTTCTTTCTCTTTAATTTTTTAGTATTGTCATTTTTAAATGTAAATTATATGGTTGTTTGGTTGCATCTATCAGAGGCCCCAAAAATGGAATTCATTAAAAGTGTGCAGAGGGCTTCCCTGGTGGTGCAGTGGTTGAGAATCTGCCTGCCAATGAAGGGGACATGGGTTCGAGCCCTGGTCTGGGAAGATCCCACATGCCGCGGAGTAACTAAACCCGTGTGCCACAGCTACTGAGCCTGCACGTCTGGAGCCTGTGCTCCGCAACAAGAGAGGCCGCAACAGTGAGAGGCCCGTGCACCGGATGAAGAGTGGCCCCCGCTCGCCACAACTAGAGAAAGCCCTCGCACAGAAAAGAAGTCCCAACACAGCCAAAAATAAATCAATAAATTTATTTTTTTTTTAAAGTGCATAACATTATGGTCTGATGTCCTTAGAAATGAACGCATGTTCAATAAAAGCCCAATTTTTCGTTACCATGTAGCTTTGTGCTATGCTTTCTCACAGCTTTAACTTCTGTACCCTTGCCAAAAAAGAAAAAAGAAAAAGAGCCAGAGGTAACAAATACTTTAAAACCTGAGCCTATCATCAAAGTAGTTAGTTTCCAATTCTTTTATCTTACCTTATTGTAGCAACTGAAATGGGACTCCAGAGAGTTTTACATTCCTGAAACTGCTTCTTAATAGATTTTAAGAGAGTCCCCAGGTTATTTGAAGAATCCTTGACAAATACTGCTAAAGGAAAAACACTCCATGAAATACATCATGCACTGAATCTAGACACATCCATATGGACAATTACAATTCTACTTCCAAGTTTGTTCATGTAGAATCCTTCTCACAAGAGAGTTGCACCTCCAAAACTAGCTCTTTTCCCCCATCCCTGCTTCCACCCATGCCTACATCCATGAAACCATCAGGGAACAAGCCCTCCTGAAGCTTTCTTCCTGGGTATCCTGGTGTTACACTTGTGCCTGACTTCACAGGTCATCTGCAAGAGCTCTCTATGCAACATGGATGGGTTTCCCAGGGCTTCTAAAAAACAGAGCCAGTGACTCTGGAATTTATAAACCTCTTTTGTCTATATCTCTCCTAGAGCTGTGCAAGGTTTCCTCCCCAAACTCCATGCTTTAGAGAGCCCCACAGATCACAAACGCACACATAAATCAGAATTTTTAAAAACACTTGGTGCCTCTGTCACTTAGAATCTGGTGCTTAACTATGGTATCATTCAAATCATAACCTTAAACATTCATGCCTGTAACTAACACAGTTCAGGCCCCAGGGAAGTGCTTTTTCTCATCTCTTTCCCAATAGCCTAGAAACAAAAAGCTACTATATCCAAACACCACAGAGATTTTGGACTGTATCCCTATTGACACTGAAGATGGACACAACTATGGAGTCAGAGAAGGATTTAAGTTAAAAAAAATTTTTAAGACAAATTAATTAATTTGTTAAATCCTTCCACTCAGCATGGATGCAATGATTCTGGAAACGGTTTGGCACCGTTTCCCAGTGCCAAACATCTTTTTCTTGATCTTCTTTGTGTTCCAGTTCATGATTGGAGATATACATGGATTAGTGCTATATTCACAACAATTGCACTTGGCTGAGGAATATTAAAAAATTCATTTTTCCCTTAAAAGTGTACATCTAGGCATAACACCAAGAAGCATGATATCATTTCTTTACATTGGCAACTAATTTGAAGATGAATAATATAATTGCCAATACTTACATAAAAGTATTTAGTGAAATTGAATAATATTTAAAAATATATTTAAATTTCAGCTTCATCTAAATTATATATATTTAAAATGTGATATTCACTAATTACTGTTTATAGTTTTGCCTTTAAATTTAATTGATAATTGTGAAATTGTTTTATAAAGCTACATAAAAACAATAGCTTGATTCAAAATTTTCAATGTGTCATTTAGGAAGGTGAAATTTCAAGGTAGGAAGATAGAACATATTTTATTTAACAGTTTGTCAATTGACCTATAACAGCCCAGGCCACACAAATGTTAGGGGCAAACCTGTTCTTTGCCTTTAAACAAGAGTTCCCAATTTGTGTTCAGCTCTACCTTACCTGGATGACCTATCACCAGGCTCCTCTCTCTACAGTACTATTCTGGAGTTTTCTTCAGAATTCTTGGAAGGGTATAAAGATGGACTAAAGTGATGAAGCTTCTCCAGCCTTCACCCAGGATTTTATCTTCCATGTTCTTCTCTTTCTTCCAGCATTCATAAATACACAAAGACATGAGCTCAAGGCTTAGGGAAATGAAAGCTATGAAATTCTCACCAGAATGTTGGGGAAACCACTCCCAAATCTATCCTAGGTTATGTGGCCAAATGAAAAGAGTTTTCTTCTTGCCCTTCATGTTATGACTTTATGATTCATTCTAAAGCTATAAAAGGTTTGTTTTCATCAAGTACATAATGCATATTCTGTGAACAAAGTAAATTTTTCTGAGGAGTGAGTCATTCTCTGAAAAAAAGAAAAAAAGGAAAAATTACTCATGTGGGCTACAATTATCTGGTGAAAGTTTCTGGAACATTACTTTTTAACACTCATATTTTTAGATCTTTACTTTATTTAAGAAGTTAAACAGCCTTTGAACTTTATTTAGAATAAACTACTCTTGTATCACTATTTTAGGGATGCCAGGATCCAGCTAATGGGGAGGAGGCTATTTCACCAATAGTCTGCTGGGATCCATCTCTCAAGGTGTGCAATACACATGTGAGCTGGTATTAATAATAATTTGTTGTGATTAGGGAAAAAATTAGGTAGTCCCTTGACTGTCAGGTTGTTATCCTAATGAAAAGCTGTCAAGATAATTTTATTTTACTCTGAAAGGTCTCCATCAACTAACTTCAGCTGATTGCCAGAACATTAACCTGGGTTTGCCTTTCAGATCTGCTGTTCCCAGAATGTGTAAATAAAGATAGGATATCAAATATCTCACTGTTTAAAGTTGATTTGTTGGACTTTTTTCTAAGCTATATAAATAAAAATCTAATGTCCTAACCAATTAAGTATTTTCCTGGGATTAAGAATGTATACCTGAAAGTGTCAAATGAACTCTACATCTTATGGTAGGTGCGGGTCCTATTCAGGTTTTTCAATGTCCACAGAACCACTCTATGATGATATGAAGTTGTAAAATAATTGACCAACAAGTGACATCCATTGTTATATTAGTACTGGAAGTGACACCTACAAGATCTCCTTGACAATGTTGGTGATAGCAGGCTCCCCAGGAAGGTCATACTCATGGTTCTCATACGTGAAACAGGTTCAGATAACAGGAGAGAGCGGACTATATCAGATTTTTAATGGACCCAAGAGAACAGAGTTTACACAGATATTGAGAACAAACTAGTGGTTACTGTTGGGGGGGCGCAATATAGGGGGAGGGAGTGGGAGGTACAAACTATTGGGAGTAAGACAGGCTCAGGACATATATAGCCAATATTTTTTTTCATACTTATTGGAGTATAATTGCTTTACAATGTTGTATTAGTTTCTGCTGTACAAAAGAAGTGAATCAGTTATATGTATACACATATCCCCATATCCCCTCCCTCTTGAGCCTCCCTCCCACCCTCCCTATCCCACCCCTCTAGGTGGTCACAAAGCACTGAGCTGATCTCCTGCTATGCAGCAGCTTCCCACTAGCTATCTATTTTACATTTAGTAGTGTATACATGTCAATGCTACTCTCTCATTTTGCCCCAGCTTCCCCTTCCCGCCCCAGTGTCCTCAAGTCCGTTCTCTAAGTGTATGTCTTTATTCCTGCCCTGCCACTAGGTTCATCAGTACCATTTTTTTAGATTCCATATATATGCATTAGCATACTGTATTTGTTTTTTCTCTTTCTGACTTACTTCACTCTGTCTCTTCACTTCAGTCTCTAGGTCCATCCACCTCATTACAAATAACTCAATTTCATTTCCTTTTATGGCTGAGTAATATTCCATTGTATATATGTGGCACATCTTCTTTATCCATTCATCTGTTGATGGACACTTAGGTTGCTTCCACATCCTGGCTATTGTAAATAGAGCTACAATAAATATTGTGGTATATGTATCTCTTTGATTTATGGTTTTCTCAGGTTGTATGGCCAGTAGTGGGATTGCTGGGTCATATGGTAGTTCTTTTTTTAGTGTTTTAAGGAAACTGATACTGTTCTCCATAGTTTTGGCCAATGTTTTATAATAACTCTAAATGGAAAGTAACCTTTAAAGATTGTATAAAATAATTTTTTAAATTATATTTTTAAAAGAGAACAGAGTTTAAGCTGGTGGTAAAATCTTTGGAACCCCTATCTCCACCCTAGTTTTGTTCCTAAGTCCCCTTCCATTAAATCCCTGTTCCTTCATAAGAACCAGAAGAAATTGGGGTGTTGATACAGAGAGTAATGATTCACAGGTTTCTTTCCACAAAGCTAAGTTCTTAATTACTTCAATTGCATTTGGGAAAAATATAGGGACAATGTGTTATAAATAATGTTGAACTTCTCTACAGTTCAGAAAACTTTTACATTGAATAGTCTTCATGCACTTCCTCCTGAAATTGATTGCAAGCTCCTCAAGACAGGAATAATATCCAATGTATAATTGCCTCCCTTAAATACCCAGCACAGTAGCAAATGTAAAATAATTGTTTGTTGATTGAGAGAATAAATGAATGGACTTCTATTTATGATAAAATATTTGGCCAGGTATCCAACTGAAACCAACAAAAAAGACTGAGGAAAGTAATGTTTAAGCCTTCTTAGTTGCATTGAAGACCTTGAAATATTATAGGAATTTTTCAGGCCAAATTCTACCTCTAAGAGAAAAAACATAGAACTTTCTTCTTATAGGAGAAAACTACTTTTTCATGAGAGTGTTTACTAACCTGGCAAACTCAAGCTTCAGTTTTCATGGCCTATTGGTTACAGAAACAGAAAACCACGTTCAGAACTGCCAAATGGGTAGTTGAGTAGGAGACCTTCATCTCATAAAGATAAATCTCAGTTTAAATCTGAAACAGACGTAAACCATCTCCTCTTCCAACATGAGGGCACTACAAGAAAAGTTGCTTTGTTGCTGAACAAAAATTAGAGAATTGTCCCTGAGAAGTTAAAAAAAAAAAAAAAAAGCTTGTCATCATACAGCTTTACAAACTAAATTTAAATTCACTAGGAAACTATAACAAATGTACCCCACTAGTACGAGATGTTGATGGTGGGGAAGGCTATGTGTAGGGGGAGATTGCAGTGTGTTAAGAACTCTGTACTTCACACTCAATTTTGTTGTGAACCTAAAAATTCTCTAAAAAATAAAGCCTATCATTTTTTAAAAATTAGGGTGAGTCCTCATAAACCTGAAACTGATGTTTCATTTTAAAAGGGTTGATGAGATATTGGTTCAAGATGGCAGAGGAGAAAGACATGCGCTCACTCCCTCTTGTGAGGGCAGTGGAATCACAACTAACTGCTGAACAATCATCGACAGGAAGACACTGGAACTCACCAAAAAAGATACTCCACATCTAAAGATAAAGGAGAAGCCACAACAATATGGTAGCAGGGGCGCATTCACAATAAAATTAAATCCCATAACTGCTGGGTGGGTGACTCACAAACTGGAGAACAATTATACCACAGAAGTCCACTTACTGGAGTGAAGGTTCTGAGTCCCACGTCAGGCTTCCCAACCTGGGGGACTGGCAATGGGAGGAGGAATTTCCAGAGAATAAGACTTTGAACGTGAGCAGGGTTTGACTGCAGGACTTCAACAGGACTGGGGGAAACAGAGACTCCACTCCTGGAGGGCACACACAAAGTAGTGTGCACATCAAGACCCAGGGGGAAGGAGCAGGGACACCAAAGGAGACTGAACCACACGTACCTGCTACTACTGGAGGGTCCCCTGCAGAGGTGGGGGCAGGTGTGGCTCACCACAGGAACAAGGACACTGGCAGCAAATGTTCTGGGAAGTACTCCTTGGCATGAGCCCTCCCAGAGTCCATCATTAGTCCCACCAAAGAGCCTATAGGCAACGGTGCTGGGTTGCCTCAGACCAAATAACCAACAGGGAGGGAACTCAGCCCCACCCATCAGCAGACAAGCAGATTAAAGTTTTATTGAGTTCTGCCCACAAAAGCAAAACCCAGCTCTACCCACCACCAGTCCCTCCCATCAGGAAGCTTGAACAAGCCTCTTAGATAGCCTCATCCACCAGAGGGCAGACAGCAGAAGAAAGAAGAATGACAATCCTGCAGCCTGTGGAAAGAAAACCACGTTCACAGAAAGACAGACAAAATGAAAAGGCAGAGGACTTTGTACCAGACGAAAGGACAAGATAAAACCCCAGAAAAACAACTAAATGAAGTGGAGATAGGCAACATTTCAGAAAAAGAATTCAGAATAATGATAGTGAAGATGATCCAGGATGTCAGAAAAAGACTGGAGGCAAAGATCAAGAAGATGCAACAACTGTTTAACAAAGACCTAGATGAATTAAAGAACAAACAAACAGAGATGAACAATATAATAACTGAAATGAAAAATACACTAGAAGGAATTGATAGCAGAATAACTGAGACAGAAGAATGGATAGTGACCTAAAAAACAGAATGGTGGAATTCACTGCCGCAGAACAGAATAAAGAAACAAAGAAAGAAAAGAAGTGAAGACTGCCTAAGAGACCTCTGGGACAACATTTAACACACCAATATTCTCATTATAGGGGTCCCAGAAGTTAAAGACAGAGAAAAAGCACCCTAGAAAATATTTGAAGAGATACTAGTCGAAAACTACCCTAACATGGGAAAGGAAATAGCCACCCACGTCCAGGAAGCACAGAGAATCCCAGGCAGGATAAATCCAAGGAGAAACACACTGAGACACATAGTAATCAAACTGACAAAAATTAAAGACAAAGAAAAACTAATAAAAGCAACAAGGAAACATAACAAATAACATATAAGGGAACTCATATAAGGTTACCAGCTAATTTCTCAGGAGAAACTCTACAAGCCAGAAGGGAGTGGCATGATATATTTAAAATGATGAAAGGGAAGAACCTACAACAAAGATTACTCTACCCAACAAGGATCTCATTCAGATTCGACAGAGAAATCCAAAGCTTTACAGACAAGCAAAAGCTAACAGAATTCAGCACCACCAAACCAGCTCTACAACAAATGCTAAAGGAATTTCTCTAAGTGGGAAACACAAGAGAAGAAAAGGACCTACAAAAACAAACCCAAAACAGTTAAGAAAATAGTAATAGGAACATACATATTAATAATTACCTTAAATGTGAATGCATTAAATGCCCCAACAAAAGACACAGGCTCATTGAACAGAAAAAGAGCCATATATATGCTGTCTACAATAGACCTACTTTAGACTTAGGGACACATATGGACTGAATGTGAGGGGATGGAAAAAGATATTCCATGCAAATGGAAATCAAAAGAAAGCTGGAGTAGCAATACTCATAACAGATAAAATAGACTTTAAAATAAAGAATGTTACAAGAGACAAGGAAGGACACTACATAATGATCAAAGGGATCAATCCAAGAAGAAGATATAACAATAACAAATATATATGCACCCAACACAGGAGCACCTCAATACATAAGGCACTGCTAACAGCTATAAAAGAGGAAATTGACAGTAACACAATAGTAGTGGGGAACTTTAACACCTCACTTACACCAATGGACAGATCATCCAGACAGAAAATTAATAAGGAAACACAAGCTTTAAATGACACAGTAGACCAGATAGAGTTAACTGATATTTATAGGACATTCCATCTGAAAACAGCAGATTAGACTTTCTTCTCAAGTGCACACGGAACATTCTCCAGGATAGATCACATTTTAGGTCACAAATCAAGCCTCGGTAAATTTAAGAAAATTGAAATCATATCAAGCATCTTTTCCGACCACAATGCTATGAGATTGGAAATAAATTACAGGGGAAAAAAAAAACGTTAAAAACACAAACACATGGAGGTTAAACAATACATTACTAAATAACCAAGAGATCACTGAAGAAATCAAAGAGGAAATCAAAGAATACCTAGAGGCAAATGACAACAAACACATGATGATGCAAAAATCTATGAGATGCAGCAAAAGCAGTTCTAAGAGGGAAGTTTATAGCAATACAAGCCTACCTTAAGAAACAAGAAAAATCTCAAATACATAATCTAACGTTACACCTAAAGGAACTAGAGAAAGAAGAACAAACAAAACTCAAATTTAGTAGAAGGAAAGAAATCATAAACATCAGAGCAGAAATAAATGAAATAGATACAAAGCAAACAATAACAAAGATCAATAAAACTAAAAGCTGGGGGCTTCCCTGGTGGCGCAGTGGTTGAGAGTCCACCTGCCGATACAGGGGACGCGGGTTCGTGCCCCATTCCGGAAGGATCCCACATGCCACGGAGCAGCTGGGCCCGTGAGCCATGGCCGCTGAGCCTGCGCGTCTGGAGCCTGTGCTCCGCAGCGGGGGAGGCCACAGCAGTGAGAGGCCCGTGTACCACAAAAAAAAAAAAAACAACTAAAAGCTGGTTCTTTGAGGAGATAAACAAAATTGATAAACCTTTATCCAGACTCATCAAGAAAAAGAGGGAGAGGACTCAAATCAGTAAAATTAGAAATGAGGAAGAACTTACAATGGATGCTGCAGAAATACAAGGCATCATAAGAGACTACTACAACCAACTCTATGCCAATAAAATGGACAACATGGAAGAAATGGACAAATTCTCAGAAAGGTATAACCTTCCAAGACTGAACCAGGAAGAAATAGAAAATATGAACAGACCAGTCACAAGTAATGAAATAGAAACTGTGATTTAAAATCTTCCAACAAACAAAAGCCCAATACCAGATGTCTTCACAAGTGAATTCTATCAAATATTTAGAGAAGAGTTAACACTCATCCTCCTCAAACTTTTCCAAAAAGGTGCAAAGGAAGGAACACTCCCAAACTCATTCTACAAGGCCTCCATCACCCTGATACCAAAACCAGAAAAAGACACTACAAAAAAAGAAAATTACAGACAAATATCACTGATGAACATAGATGCAAAAATCCTCAGCAAAATACTGGCAAACAGAATCCAACAGCATATTAAAAGGATCATACATGATGGTCAAGTGGGATTTATGCCAGAAATGCAAGGATTCTTCAATATACGCAAATCAATCAATGTGATACACCATATTAACAAATTGAAGAATAAGAACCATATGATCATCTCAATAGATACAGAAAAAGCTTTTGTAAATTCAACATCCATTTATGATTAAAAAACTCTCCAGAAAGTGGGCATAGAGGGAACCTACCTCAACATAATAAAGGTCATATACGACAAACCCACAGCAAACATCATTCTCAATGGTGAAAAACTGAAAATATTTCCTCTAAGATGAGGAACAAGACAAGGATGTCCACTCTCATCACTGTTATTCAACATAGTTTTAGAAGTCATAGCCACAGCAATCAGAGAAGAAAAAGAAATAAAAGGAATACAAATTGGAAAAGAAGAAATAAAACTGTCAGTGTTTGCAGATCACATGATACTATACATTGATAATCCTAAAGATGCCACCAGAAAACTACTAGAGCTAATCAATGAATTTGGTAAAGTTGCAGTATACAAATTAATGCACAGATATCTCTTGCATTACAATACATTAACAATGAAATATCAGAAAGAGAAATTAAGGAAACAATCCCATTCACCATTGCAACAAAAAGAATAAAATATCTAAGAATAAAACTATCAAAGGAGGTAAAAGACCTGTACTCAGAAAACAATAAGCCACAGATGAAAGAAATTAAAGACAACACAAACAGATGGAGAGATATACCATGTTCTTGGGTTGGAAGAATCAATATTGTGAAAATGACTATATTACCCAAAGCAATCTACAGATTCAGTGCAATCCCTATCAAACTACCAATGGCATGTTTTACAGAACTAGAGCAAAAAATCTTAAAATTTGTATGGAGACACAAACGACTCCGAATAGCCAAAACAATGTTGAGGGAAAAAAATGGAGCTGGAAGAATCAGACTCTCTGACTTAAGACTATATTACAAAGCTACAATAATCAAGACAATATGGTACTTGCACAAAAACAGAAATATAGATCAGTGGAACATGACAGAAAGCTCAGAGATAAACCCACGCAACCATGGTCAACTAATCTATGATGAAGGAGGCAAGAGTATACAATGGAGAAAAGACAGTCTCATTAGTAAGTGTTGCTGCAAAAACTGGACAGCTACATGTAAAAGAATGAAATTAGAACACTCCCTAACACCATACACAAAAATTAACTCAAAATGGATTAAAGACCTAAATGTAAGTCTGGACACTGTGAAACTCCTAGAGGAAAACACAGGAAGAACACTCTTTGACATAAATCACGGCAAGTTCTTTTTTGACCCACCTCTTAGTGTAATGGAAATAAAACCAAAAATAAACAAATGGGATCTAATGAAACTTAAAAGCTTTTGCACACCAAAGGAAACCACAAAAAAGATGAAAAGACAATCCTCAGAATGGGAGAAAATACTTGCAAATGAATCAATGGACAAAGGATTAATCTCAAAACTATATAAACAGCTCATGAAGCTCAATATTAAAAAAATAAACAATCCAATCAATAAATGGGCAGAAGACTTAAATAGACATTTCTCCAAAGAAGACATACAGATGGCCAATAGGCACATGAAACGTCACTAATTACTAGAGAAATGCAAATCAAAACTATAGTGAGGTATCACCTCACACTGATTAGAATGGGCATCATCAGAATATCTACAAACAACAAATGCTGGAGAGGGTGTGAAGAAAAGGGAACCCTCTTGCCCTGTTGGTGGGAATGAAAATTGATACAGCCACTATGGAGGACAGTACGGGGGTTCCTTAAAAAACTAAAACTAGAATTACCATATGACCCAGCAATCCCACTACTGGGCATATACCCGGAGAAAACCATAATTCAAATAGACACATGCATCTTTATTCCTGTCCTGCCCCTAGGTTCTTCAGAACTTTTTTTTTTTTTAGATTCCATATATATGTGTTTGCATACAGTATTTGTTTTTCTCTTTCTGAAGTAGGTATTTGTCTTTCTCTTTCTGACTTACTTCACTCTGTATGACAGACTCTAGGTCTATCCACCTCATTACAAATAGCTCAATTTCGTTTCTTTTTATGGCTGAGTAATATTCCACTGTATGTATTTGCCACATCTTCTTTATCCATTCATCTGGTGATGGGCACTTAGGTTGTTTCCATCTCCTGGCTATTGTAAATAGAGCTGCAATGAACATTGTGGTACATGACTCTTTTTGAATTATGGTTTTCTCAGGGTATATGCTCAGTAGTGGGATGCAGATGTAGAGAATGGACCTGAGGACATGGGGAGGGAGAAGGGTAAGCTGGGATAAAGTGAGAGAGTGGCATGGGCATATATACACTACCAAGTGTAAAATAGATAGCTAGTGGGAAGCCACTGCATAGCACAGGGAGATCAGCTCAGTACTTTGTGACCCCTTAGAGGGGTGGGTTAGGGAGGATGGGAGGGAGACGCAAGAGAGAGCAGATATGGGGATATATGTAGAGCTGATTCACTTTGTTATAAAGCAGAAACTAACACACCATTGTAAAGCAATTATACTCCAATAAAGATGTTAAAAAATAGGATTAATCATAAAAAAAAAAAAGACACATGTACCCCAATGTTCATTGCAACACTATTTACAATACCAGGTCATGGAAGCAACCTAAATGTCCATCAATAGATGAACGGATAAAGAAGATGTATTACATATATACAATGGAATATTACTCAGCCATAAAAAAGAATGAAACTGGGTCATTTTTAGAGACGTGGATGGGCCTAGAGATTGTTATACAGAGTGAAGTAAGTCAAAAAGAGAAAAACAAATATCGTATATTAATACATATATGTGGAATCTAGAAAAATGGTACAGATAAACTGGTTTGCCAGGCAGAAATAGAGACACAGATGTAGAGAACAAACGTATGGTCACTAAGTGGGGGAAGTGTGGGGGTGTGGCAATGGGATGAATTGGGAGATTGGGATTGACACATATACACTAACATGTATAATATAGATAACTAGTAAGAACCTGCTGTATAAAAAATATATATTAAAAAAAACTATTGAATTGTTAAAAAAAAAGTGTTATGAATGTAAGTAAAAATCTTATTAAAAGCATGCTCAGTGTAACTGTAGTTAAGGATCTTCATGTTAGACATTTGTCAGTTATCACAACCTTTAAGTAAAGGAAAATATCCAAACTAAACAAAAGTAAATAGATAAATGAAAGGGTTCCAGAATGGGATTTTCCTGGTGGTCCAGTGGTTAAGACTCTGAGCTTCCACTGCAGGCAGCATGGGTTCAATCCTGGGTCAGGGAACTAAGATCCCACATGGCATGGCCAAAAAAAAGAAAAAAAGAAGGTTTCCAGACTACTAATGCTCCATGCTCTCCAAGCAAATGAAAGTCCTCAATGAAGGAATGCACCTCATTTTACACCTCAAAAAGTCTCACAAACACTTTTGAAAGGATTATACACATGGTCAAAAATCAGAATACCCAAGGAGACAAAACTTCATGAGTAAAATCCAGCAGAAACGGAGCCTTTAAAATGTCAAATATTAAAATAATAGCACTCACAATTTAAAATAATTCAAATATATGCTTAAAAATAGTTTCAAGAAATTTGAAATATGGTGTAGGAGATTTGAATGGCAATAAAGTAGTTCTTTTAGAAATGATAAATATAATAATTGCAATAGAAAACTCACTATAAGGATTTATCAGCAGATTAGATACATCTGAACAAAGACATTGTAAAAGGAAAAGTAGACCAAAGGAAACACTTCAAAATGCAGCATGGAAAACAAAAAAAGAGAGAGAGAGAGAGAGATGAAAGGCAGCTAAGAGACAGAGAATATTGAATAAGAAGGTGTAACATATGTATAACTGAAGTTCCAGAAAGAGAAGGAAGGAACTGAGGCAATAGTGCAGAGAAAATTTTCCACAACCAATAGAAGACATTGATTTATAGATTTAGGAATTGTAAAAAATCCCAAACAGGAAAAATATTTTTTAAAAAACCTCATATCTAGTCATATCATAGAGAAATTGCCAAGAAAGACCATTGGGAGATTTAAGGCAGTCAGAGAGAAAAAGATGATTACTGTCAAAGGAACAACATTTAGACTAACGGCCACAATGGTAGTCATAGGAGAGTAGAATGATGTCTTCAATTTGCTGAGAGAAAATAATTACAGACCAAGATAAAGGAGAAATATATTTATTTTTAGAAAAAAGAGTTTGTCACCAGCAGACCCTCGCAAAAAGAAATTTTAAAGGAAAATAATCACAGGTAGATCTATGATACAACCAAGGAATAAAATAACATAGAAAGTTATAACTACTATAAGCATATATAAATGAATATAATATTTAAGCATATATGAGTGATAGTAAAAATGTAAGCAAATCATGTTTACATAGATAACTTGACCTCTTCTCACTACTTCCATTGCCACTGCCCTGTTCAAAACCAACATCATCTTTTGCTTGGATTATTGCAGTGGTCTTTCTGACCTGTCTTTCTCCCCCTGCCCTCAGTCATATTGATCCTTTTTAAATGTAAATCAGTTCATGACACTCCTATGATCAGGACTCTCCAGTTGCTCCTATATCAGAGTAAAAAAACCTACAGATCTACAAGGCCCACGGGATCAGGGCCCACCTAACTGAGCCTGCCATTTTGTCTCTAGCCTTATTTCAGAATACTTTTCCTCATTGTCTTTATTCCAGTCAAACAGGATTCCCACTGTCCTTGAGTACACCAGCATTGCTGCTGTCTCAGAGCCTTTAAAAGTTATGCCCCCTCTACTTAGAATGCTATCCTTCAAAAAACTCTTGACTTTCTCCCTTATCTCCTTCAAGTCATTACTCAAAAGGTACCTTTCCAAAGAGACCTGACTGAGAAAAGATACTCTGGAGGGCAACTTCTAATCAACAAGCAATGTTATATTCCTTTTATTACTTTGCTGTTTGGCTTATAATCATTCTTTAAAATCATTACATACAGTTTATATACTTTTCTGTGTATTTCAACACTTTTAAAATGAAAAAAAAAAATGAATGAATGAACTAACAAAAAATAAACAATGTCTGTTGATTGGTAATTGTCTTTTCCAGAGGGCTCTTACCTTGGGCTTCGTATGACATTGCTGCTCACATCTGGGGAAAGTTAGTTGAGCCAGATGCCATCCCTCTTGAAATTGCTAGCAGTCCTATGCTTCTTAAAAGAAAACGGAGTTTCTCTTTTAAAAAATAACAATAGCCATTCTTAGAAACTCATTCAATAACATTTTTTAACAATCATTTTTTTCCTTTTTAAAAGGTTTTTATCTTCAAAGTTCCCGCTAAAGCTTTGGATTTTGTTTGCTTTTTGTTCCTAAGCCAAACAATCTGCATAACAACTGTATTTCACTTGAAAGTTCCATGCAGTTGTTAGAAGCTAGCTGCCTGCCCACTGTTTGTGGCATGATATTGGTACAGCTGAGGATTAGCCAACTAAAGTGATAGTTTTAATTATTTACATTGTATTTAACTCCTACTCCTTTCCCAAGCTTATGAACAAGCTTTGGAACTAAACCTGCCAATGGTCAAATCCTACCTTTGCCATTTACTAACTGTATAGCCTGGAGTAATTCTATTAATATCTCTGAACCTCTGTTTCTTCAACTTTGTAAGGTAGATATAAAGATTTGAAATAAGATAAGGTAAGATATCTCTCACCAGTATCTGATGCATATTAGATATTCACTAAATGGAAACAATAACTACACCAGAGTACATTTATTTGGCCAATTCAGAGATGAAGAATATGAGAATGGGATTAAGAGAGTCTAAGAGGAAGACTAGAATCCATTTCAGTATTAGAGACTGTGTCTGTCCTGTTCACGAAATGTATTTTCAGTTTCCAGCATAATGTCTAGAATATTTGCTGAATCCATAAAATGCTTACCAGCCAGATGGTCTCTTGTGGTTTCAGTCTCTGTTCTTGTAATGTGAGGACCCAGAGACAGAATCAGTTATGATCTTCTCTTAATGTTCTTCTGATGGCACACACCAAGGTAGAGTCCCATGGTGACCCACAGACAAGTTTTGGTTGATCTGCACAGTGACCTAAAATTTCTTAATTAAATGCTGAAAATCTGGAAATTCATATGTAAATTACACTTGAAAAAATCAAAAAACATGACAACATTGTGCCAAGCAGTTTGCTCGCCTGATGTGAGTCAGTTGGTTTAAATGAGATCTGCTCTCTCCAGCGTGCTTCACTCCACATCATTCCCTAGTACTCACCACAGCTCATTTCATCCATTTCCTTTAACTCTCTGGTCCCTGTAGACATTTGACTTTGTGATCGCCTAAGTCTTTCCTAAAACATAACACCCTTCCCATTTAATATATGGGAATATAGACACCAAAACATTATGTGTGATTATATTCATTTTCCCATTAAAACATGAAAATGGAAGTCAAATCTACCGAAACTCCTAGTATCCAAGCCTTTATATATTTCTCCTAGCTTTGAATTTTTTTCACTGCCAAGACTTAGCTGTCTCTCATGTAAAAGCTTTCTCAAGACTTATCTGCAAAATAAAAAATGTAAAACTCCATACAGTGGTAAAGTAGTTTTTGTAGAAACTGTAGCAGCATCTATATTTTATAGTTCTCAATCCATGATTTTGAAAAGATTAATTTTTCCATGAGTATTAGCTATACTTGGCCATGCCATTAAATTAGACAATTTCTCTCCCCCTGACCCTATAGAGTATTATTTCTTGCATTGTTTGTAATAACCACTGTTAAGGGTCTAAGAGTCTTTCTAATCCATTGTCAAAGCCATTGTCTACAGAAAGGCTGCTTTTGGAGAACAGTGGCTCTCCATGTTTTCATTGACAGAAGGGGAAAAGAGGCTCTCAAGGTCTGGGCACTTGCTTGTGGTCACAGAGCAGCTAAGTGGCAGAACTAGAAAAATAACCTGTATCCTTTAACCTTTATTTGAACTGTTTTTCGATTCCACCATGCTTACCATGCTGCTCCCAACTCCCCTCTTTCCTTTTCCATGCTGCAGGGAGAACTGTTACTTTCCAGAACAATGGTGGTAATACATTTAATCAGGGCCCATTCTGCCAAGCACAGAGATGTCAACAAAGTTGTGGAATTTCACAGTTGGCATGGTTTTTTGCTTATTTCTCTAGAATCCTTCCTGTCTAAAAATTGAACTGTCACTCCTGGAAAAAATACTGGTTAAAAATGGAATTTCATTGGAAAATTCCACTGCTTTAATGTTGGCCATGACTAAATTTTACTCCATATTTAGAGCATTCTCAAATCATTCTCAATCTAAGAAGCCAATAAATCTATTAGTTAAATTAAGATTAATTGCCCAGTTATAGACCATTCATTGTGTAGTGGGGAAAGGGTATTATAGGGTCTCTAAAACAAAAACAAGTCCTAGGGAACAATTACTTTCCAATCTGTGTGAGATCAGTTGAAAATACAGTAAGAATTCAGTGAACAGACTGATAGAGCAATCTGGATTAAATTGAACATGCTGCTTGGAAGAGATGGGACTCCATCTGGATCTTAAAGCAGAAGTAAATTACAGGTAAATAAAAAGTAAGAGAGGTAGCAAAAATACATGCATATTTATAAAACAGGAGCAAGCATAGAGTGTCTATAGATTGCAAACAAGTATCTCCTTAATTATTTTAGAAGGAATATGTGGGGAGTAGTGGAGAAAAAGGTAATAGGTAGAGTGGGACCAGACACAATATCTAGGACTGAATGACTCTCAAGAAAGTGGCTGAGGGCTTCCCTGGTGGCGCTAGTGGTTGGGAGTCCGCCTGCCGATGCAGGGGACACGGG
>NW_006772588.1:1326204-1337091 GCF_000442215.2 Lipotes vexillifer | reverse complement strand
AAAAAAAAAAAAAAAAAAAAAAAAAAAAAAAGAAAGTGGCTGAGTAACTAAATCTAAAAATAACAGAACTGAATATAAAAATGAAATAATTAATTAATTTAAATTTTAATACATAAATTAAAATATTAAATAAAAATAACCAAATAGCCAAAATCTAAAATAACCATTATTTGTTCACCTTGTTTAATGATGGCTTTCCCTATTAATAACACTGTATTCCATTCTTAGGATAACCACACCACCACCACATATAATACATATTGTATTTGCCATTAAAACCTCAGCAATGCCTGCCTAAGAGAACCTACGTTCCTGTAGAAATTTTGTTTACTTTCCAGGTTTCGGAATACAAGACATAGGGATTACCGAGAGCCTCTTCACTCTTAAATTTCATGTGTGCCTTTCTGTAGACAGGGGAACGGTGAAGTGGACTTTTGCCCCATTTCAAGTAAATTGGCTGCAAATTCACAGACCTGTTTCTAGGGCAAGTTTCCTTATTTGGTTTGTTTTTAAAGGCTTATGATTTATGTTTATCAGTACTAACATTTTCTAAAAGGGAGAAAAACCAAATTTTATATTTCAGAAGGACGGTAATAAGAAATATATTTTAAACACCCAAACATGCAGATGCAGAGAAATAAGTGGCAAGAAAACCCTTTTCCTTCCTGCCTGCCTCCCTCCCTCCCACCTTCCTTCCTCCTTTCCTTTCTGCCTTCCCTCCTTCCTTCCTTCATTCCTGCCTTTCTCCTTTCTATCTATCATCTACGTATCATCTGTCTGTATCTATCTATATATTCCCTTATATTGGCTATTTAAACCACAATTGATTGCAGTGGCTTCATTTACCCTTGGGTAAATGAGAAGATGGGAGAACATGGTTTTATGCTTGGTCAAATACTTTGATCAACCACCTTGGGAATGAAACATGAAGCTCCTAGATCATGATCTGGAAGGAAACAAATAAAAGGGTAATAAGTTGTTCTACAAATGCAAAATGAAGAGAAATTTGAAGGTGGAGCAGAAAATAGGAGTGGGGGGGGGATTGAAGGGAAGAAGGAGCTGATCATCATAATAGCAGGAGGGGCATCCAAAGCAATACCAGGTACCAAGAAATTTCCAGGGGCAAGGCTAGCCAGATGACCATACAGTATTGCTAAGTACCTCCCCTCTGTCATTCCAAACTTAAGCTAAATCTCTAAACACAAAAATTACTAGCTGGGAAATTAAGGAAAGCAAGCTGTATCTCACGAATGAACCAATGGAGTGAAGAGAACAGCAAGGGGATATGAGGCATGAGTGAGTTGAAGAGTTCAGAAGGAACAGGAAATTGGAGCAAGGTCTGACCATGAGAATGTAAACTCCATGGAATTTGAAGAAATCTCGGTGAGTACTTCAGAACTTCCATTGGATGGGAATAGGGGTTTAAAGCAAATTCAATGTAATTCTCAGGATAAAATAATCTCATTGGCCATATAGTAAATATCTACACACTTGTCTATATCTATATCTTTACCCAAAGATAGATATACCATCTTTGTGTGCATGTTCCTTTCTCTATGGATTGAGATCACGGCTTTAAGTACTTGTCAAGAAATTTAAGTTATTAATATACTAATCATCTCAGAGCCATTTACCTTGCAACTTTGTTTAGTCCTATGGTTCTAAATGCCTACAGGGCACCTCTACCTCAGCAAATACAATTTCCCATAATTCTCCCTCCCTTCTCTCCTCCTCCTCCCTTCCATTTTTCTGTCTCTGATCATATTCTTCTAGTCTCCTAATTAACGGACTGAAGCCTTCCTTTACTTCTCTCTCTCTTTTTCTTTACATTCCTCAAGCAAACCTTTGGGTGTTTAAAATATATTCTATGTGTGTGTCCTTGCTTTCCTATTTTTATCACTAATAATTACAGGTTCTTATAACTTTTATTCTCAATTATTAAAATATCTTAACTAGTCATACCACCTTGAGTCTTGCTTCTTTAACAACCATCTCTGCTTCCAAACCATCTGCGTTGAGTTTGTATTTAGCTAAACTGGAAGCATATTTCCCTAATTGCTCTCCCTGCGTGGTTCTGGGCTGGCACCAGAAGAAATTGGTATGAGATTGGGAAAGTGAAAGTGAAGCAGCTGACATGACATTCTGAAAGTTGGTATATAGTATGAGGTGCTTTATAGTTCGTGCATGTTGTCACTGATCTGCTGACTCACCTTTTGTTATAGGGAAATACCGAGACCTCCAACAGCTGCTAATTTCTTCCTCCAGCTTACGAGTCCTGGCCCAGGTGCATGGGAAGTTCCCTGATGACAGGTGTATGCTTCTTCCACATCAATCATGTTAACAGATTGCAGATGATGAGAGACAGGTGCAGATTCCAGTTTGTCCTCATGGGTTCCAGTGAGTCCTTCCTCTCCCCTGCTTCATGTCCAGCTGGCCCTGATGACCTATAGTGACGTTACACTCATTTCAGATGCAGAGGTCTTCCATGCGTTTTTTCACCAGCTCCCACAGGGTCTCAATTCTAATTTCTATAATAAATCCCTTATTTCTTATCTCTCAATATGGCTCTTGTCCCCTAAGTGATACAGAAATTGGTACCAGAAGTAGTTCTAGGAAAACAGAACTTTAAGGGTAGGTTCTCTGACTTAGTTCTGGCTAATCTGGAATTAGTTCTCTGATTTGGTTAAGTTTAAAGACACTAATGATTACATTGTCCAGTGGTAAAGAGGACACCAGTGGTACATGGCATGTAATAGCAGTAAGTCATACAAATTATCACTTATGGATACCTGCAATTAAGTGCTTAAAGAGAGTAAGGCTTTGGGTGAAAAAATAGTTGCTTTCATAAAATATCTTAGTGAAAATAAGTATAATGGGATGGATTGGTTGCTTTTATGTATGCTGGAAAATTTGAGGGAAAAAAATTAATGAGTTTAAAGCTTTAAATTCCCAGGTCAAAGTTCAAGTAAATGACCAGAAAGCTTTTATGACTGCCCTGAAAGAAACCTTTATCTCCTATAGCCATGGGGCTATGATTTCTGAAAAATAAAACCAGTCTAATCCTGTGGATGGCTGCATTACAGCACAAATTGAATTCAAATCTCACAGGGGCTCCTGTGTTAAAGTTAGAACATGGATTGGTAAGGAGGGGACCTAGAAAATTTGGGTTGGGACCTATGAGCAGGTTCTATTGAAGTGGAAATATTCTGCTTTTGGTGAAGAGAAGTCTAATTTGACTTGCCACAATAGAGAGTTGCATTCTTACAACCAATTCCCAGACCCCAGGCAGTTCACAAAACCAGAGTCCCTTGAAAGAAGGGGAAGTTGGGCCTACTTGAGAAAGGAACTTGCAACACAGCTTAAATTTTATAGTATAAATCTTCCTCTAGCCATCCTCAAAGGGACATGCAGTTGTTTACCAAACTAACCATACTTGGGGGATTGCTGACCACTTGCTGTGAAATGACCATAACTCACATAGATCCAAATGCCCCTGTGGTGCCCCAGGTAGAGTAGAAGCTCGTGGTGGGTAGGTACTTAAGGGCCCTTGGCTTGGTTACATCTCACCATTGGTCCAGTGGATCACCAAAGTCATCCTATGATTATTTTTCTAGCTCTAGAATGCATCTTTGGAACAGACATACTCAGCAGGTGTCAGAATCCCCACAACAGTTCTTTGGCTCATGGAATGAGGGCTATAATGATAATAGATGATAGATGGATAGATAGATGATAGATAGATAGATAGACAGAGACAGAGATAGATAATAATATAATAATAATAATAAACAAAGTGGAAGCCACTAGAACCGCCTCTACTTACCAAAACTGTATACTCAAAGCAATACTGCTCTGCAGGAGGGATTTGAGAGATTTATGCTTCTATCAAAACCTTGAAAGATACACTGATAGTGATTTGTACCACATTCCCATTCAACTTATCTATTTGGCTGACAGATCTATTTGGTCGGCAGGTAACAGATAGATCTTGAAAAAAGACAGTGGATTATCTTAAACATCAGGTGTTGACTTCAATTGCAGCTGTTGTTCCAGATGTGGTTCTTTGCTGGAGTAAATCAATACAACTCCTGGCACCTGGTGTACAGCTATTGGTCTGGCTAATGCTTTTATCTCTATATCTTTTGGTCAAAACCAACAGAAGCAGTTTTCTTTCAGTTCACAGAGTTCACAATAGGCCTTCACTTTCTTACCTTAGGAGGTATATCAATTCTCCTGCCTTATATTGTAACATAATCTACAGGGACCTCCATTAAACAGGACATCACACTGGTCCATTACATTGATGATAATATGCTGATTGGATCTGGTGAGCAGGAAGTAGCAACTAGTTTATATACCTTGTTAAGGCACGTGTGTACCAGCAGGTAGGTAATAAATCGCCCAAACATTCAGGGGCCTGCCACCTTGGTGAAATTTATAGAAGCCCAGTAATCTGAGGTACATGAAGACATTTCTTTCAAGGTGATAGACAAGCTGTGGCATCTGGACCATCCTACAACTACGACACTTAGTGAGTCTCTTTGGGTTTTTGAGGCAACATATACCCAGTATGAGCATGTTCTTCTGACCTCTTTACCAAGTAACCTAAAAGTTTCCCAGTTTTGAGTGGGACCCAAAATAAAAAGGCTCTGTAACTTGCCCAGGATGCTGTACAAGCTACTCTGTCACTTGAGTCCCATGACAAAGATTCAATGGTGCTTTATGTGTTGATGGCAGATAAGAATACCATATGGAATCTTTTGCAGGCCCCTTCTCCGTAAGTCAATCACAGTACCAACATTTAGGATTTTGAAGCAAGCTACCCCATCCTCTGTAGTTAACTCTCCTATTGAGAAACAGCTTCTGGCTTGCTATAGGCTTGCCAATTGCTTTCTTTTAGCACTTAAAAATATCATTCCTTACTCTCTCATTTTTTTTAAGAAGTCACTCTCCAATTTATTCTTCCTCCTTTAAAAGTAATGTGTCATTTTTTTCCTTTGGCTGCTTTTAAGATGTCTCTTGGTCTTTGACTTTTAGCTATTGGCTGCTGATATGCCTAGGTTTTTGTCTTTGTTTTCTTTTTAATCCTGCTTAGGTTTGGTGGAGTTTCTTTGAATCTGTGACTTAAGTTCTTTTGGCAATCTTTAAAAATCTTGGCCAGTATTTTGCACATTAAAGCTTTAGCCTCATTATCTCCCTCCTCTTCTTCTTCTATAATATTTTTACACAGATATTAGATCTTTTTACTATGTTCTGTACATCTCTTACACACTTTTCAGTGTTGTTTTTTTTTTAATCCTTTATTCTTTCTGTGCTTCAGTTTGGATATTTTATATTGTTCTATCTTCCAATTCACTAATTCTTTCTCCATCTCACCTGCTCTTACACTTATCTATTGAATTCTTAATTTCACTTTATCATATATTAGAATTTCTCTGGTTAAATTGTCTATCTCATCATCTATTTTCTTGAATGTATTCATCTTTTTTTTAAGATTTTTTTTGATGTGCATCATTTTTAAAGTCTTTATTGAATTTGTTACAATATTGCTTCTGTTTTATGTTTTGTTCCTTTGGCCACAAGGCATGTGGGATCTTAGCTCCCCAACCAGGGATTGAACCCACACCCCCTGCATTGGAAGGTGAAGTCTTAATCACTGCACTGCCAGGGAAGTCCCTGTATTAATCATTTTTAAAGTCTGTGTCTAATGATTCTGACACCTGGATCACCTCTCTGTTAAAAATTGTGGCAATAGGGCTTCCCTGGTGGTGCAGTGCTTGGGGGTCCACCTGCCGATGCAGGGGACATGGGTTCGTGCCCCGGTCCGGGAAGATCCCACATGCCGCGGAGCGGCTGGGCCCGTGAGCCATGGCCGTTGAGCCTGCGCGTCCGGAGCCTGTGCTCCGCAACGGGAGAGGCCACAACAGTGAGAGGTCCACATACCACAAAAAAAAAAAAAAAAGAAAAGAAAAATTGTGGCAATAATTTGAGGCTCTTTCTAAGGTCCTCTTGAGGGGAGTTTTCTTCTTTTGCAGGGGGTAGTCAGATTATGAACAGATCACCTTATTTCACTCATGGACTGAGATGTTTTGGAGATGAGTTTTCATCTTTACAGAGGCATGTCTATTTCTGGTCTACCCTTACTTCTGACGTATAGCCCTTCTGGGAAACTAATTAGAATTCTAAGTTGTTTACTAGGACCTTTTCTCTTCTGCCACCTTGATTTCTAATTTTTGTCTCCCCAACTTCATAAGGTAGTTTAAGCTCTTCTATTCTTTTCAGACTCTTAGCTGTCACTTTATACTTATTTTCTCCATGTTTTGGCTCCACAAATCTTATAAATTAGCAAGTACCTCAAGGAGAAAAAATAACATGGAATGTCAAGCTTAAGAATGTTAAGGCTAACCTCACTGTGCCTCTTCTTTTACTGAAAGTGTCAGCTGCATTGCGTGCTCTTTGATACCCTCAAACATTTTTCGTGTGGTGGTGGTGGATGTGGGGTGGGAAGGGTATTTTATGCAGCTCTCCCAGTTGCTTTCTGTGGCCAGTTTTAACTATAGCAATCTACAGCACCATTACTGAAGTAGAAAATTCCCTCCTTGCTTTTTAAAAGAGTAATTTCTCTCATTTTACCTTCAAAAAAATGCTCATTGTCTGCTTCATAGATGTAGATGAACCTGGAAACACACATAATTACTGATGGTGTAATTCTGGTTTTTTATAACTTCTCATTACAAGGCCAGAACAAGCTCTCACTGAGCACTTTTACATTTTTAAATCAACAACTGTCCTTGGCAATAAATGAGAACCGATGAGAGACCTCCGTGAGAATTTATATTCATCTTTAATGGCCTAATCGTTCAGCATTTTAAATTGCCATTAATTTCAATGCCAGTAATTCTTGCTTTCATATGTTACACTTGGCCGGGAAGAGGATAGATAATTGAAAACCACAGATAATCCAATATCTCTTTTGACCATTAGTTTTAAGCTTTATCTCCATGCTTTTTTTCTTAACCAGAGATTTTACTGTACATAAATGTTTTTCATGTTTCAGGGGACACAGAAACACATGAGAAATTTAGGCACATAAGAAAATCCCCAAAGACAAAAGGGAAAGCCAAAGTAAAAGAAAAAATCTACAAATGAAAAAAATTATCTCCAATGTGAAAGGGGATTTTTAAAATGGCTACTATGTATCAGGAACTTAAGATATATACTAATAACAGACCTGTAAGGAGATATTACATCTATTTACACATTAGAAAACAGACCCATTTAACGAAGTGAGAGAGTGGCAGGGACATATATACATTACCAAATGTAAAATAGATAGCTAGTGGGTAGCAGCCACATAGCACAGGGAGATCAGCTCGGTGCTTTGTGACCACCTAGAGGGGTGGGATAGGGAGGGTGGGAGGGAGATGCAAGAGGGAGGAGATATGGGGATATATGTATACATATAGCTGATTCACTCTGTGATACAGCAGAAACTAACACACCATTGTAAAGTAACTATACTCCAATAAAGATGTTGAAAAAAAAAGAAAAGAAAGAAAACAGATCCTTTAACTAGTGAATGGCATTCCGAGACTTTCTATTATTAATAGCGAGATTTCAACCTTGTTTTAATTCTAAGTGATAAAAGAAAGTCAGAAAGAACATCCACTAAGGTTTTGAGTAGAGTAAAAAGACAGTCTTTGAACTTTTAGTTATTTTGCACTTATTTTTTCATTGAAACTTTTATCGAGATAATTTTAGATTCTCATTCAGTTGGAAGAAATAATACTGAGCTAATTCCCCATTATCTCTTTTCCTCCAGTAATATTATCTTGCTAAGCTGTATTACCATATCACAAGCAGGTTAATAACATTGATACAATACACCAATCTTATTCGTATTTCTCATTTGTGTATATGTATGTGTGTATATATATATTTTTTGTTCTATACAATTTTATCACATGTGTAGGTTCATACATCCACCACCATGGTTAAGATACAGAACAGCTGCACCCCCACAAGCATCTCTTCCGTGATTCTGTTATAATCACACCCACCTCCCTCCCACTCTCCTTCCCAGGTCCCTATTCCCTTGATAACCACTACTCTGTTCTCCATTCTTAAAATTTTGTCATTTCAAAAATGTTACATAAATGAAATCATATAAGATGTAATCTTTTGGTATTGGCTTTTGTTTCCACTCAGCATAATTTCCTGGAGATTCATCCAAGGTGTCATGTGTCTCAGTAGTTCATTGTTTTTTAATGCTGAGTAGTATTCCATAGTTTGCCACAGTTTGGTTTACCATTCACCCACTGAAGGACATCTGGGCTGCTCCTAGTTTTTGGCTTTTATGAATAAAATTACTATCAGCGTTCACTTATAGGTTTTGGTATGAACATAAGTTTTAATTTGGGGGAATAAGTGCCAAATAGTGCATTTGCTAGGCCATATGGTAATGCATATTTAAAGAAACTCCCAACTGTTTTCCACAGTGGCTGTACCACTTTACATCCCCAGCAACAGCAATGTAGGGCTCATTTAGGGTCTTCACAACCTCACCAGCATTTGGTGTTGTCACTTTTTTATTGTAGTTATTTTGATTGGTGTGTTGATATCTCACTGAGGTTTTAAGTTGCATTTCCCTGAGGACTAATAATGTTGATTGTCTTTTCATGCTTTTTGCACTTGTTTTAATTCTCCTATTTAGCACCAAGATTTGCATTATTAGTGACTGGAAGAATAAAAGGAAACTTGATTTTAAAAAATCCATCCTCATATTCTCTGCTCTATTGAGACTATAGCTCCTCTTGACTAAATTCCTTATCCAAAATCAAGTAGACCGTCACTAAGTACTCTTATTCAGAACTGTAATTATTATAACAATGCTGAAATGGATATTCATTTATACACTTCCTTTGGAAAACTTTTTAAGATGAAAAAATTTCAAACATACAGTAAAATGAATACTAACCATTATTTCATTGTAACCATTTTCATGTAATGATTGCCTCAAGCTTCATTAATTACCAACATTTTGCCAATATTATTTCACCTATCTTTGCAATTTTTATTAGTTATTCAGAGTATTTTAAAGCAAATCCCTATGTCATATAACTTCACCCATGAATTAACACCTTTCCTGACAAGGTGGTCATGCGATTGCCTAAGCTGGAGGACAGAAGTTGATTGTGGAGCAAAGGTTCAAAATGCTCTCTTTTTGTATTGTTGAAAAAAATTCAGTGCAGAACATGATCTATTAGGCAGGTGTACTTTTTGGAATGTTTAATTGAATTGCTTTTAACATAATTACTCTTTTTCTCTACTGAACACCACTGTTTTATACATATAAGTAGACTGATCATTTTATGCTATGGTCTTGATAAAATAAAAAAGATGTTTCCTGATTAAATGGAAGGTTATATGAGATAAACAGGAGCATCTACTCCATGTATAGGACAGTTGTTTCTCTGACTTTAAGCCTTTGTTTTTTTCCTTTCTACCATAAGAAATGACTTTTAAGTTTAAGCCTCAGTTAACTTTTGCAAACATGTCCAGTTCCACCACAAATTCTGCTGTCTTTGGAAGATTTCTGCTTCTCCATGATACTGTAGATGACAGTGAGGTCATTTCACAATTGCTTCTTTTCTGAAAAACACAGCTGGCTCAGTTTGGTCAGCAACATTCTCACTGCTGCATTTCGTAAGTCAACATGGTATTTCAATTGACCTCTTCAGAACAGATTGTATCTATGTAATATCCTTCCACAATAAAACCTGCATAATCAAATGACTACAATAGCCATTGAGTGGTATGTCCCTTACTCTGGACCAGAATTGTTCTATTCCATATCTTTTCAATAACTCTAGCTCACTGAAACTTTAAAGTTCAGATCTTCTCAAACCAAACATAAGTGATGGTTGATATTTGTCTTCCACCCACTCCTCACCAAGAGTACTGCATTGTTTGTGACAGAATTCCTTTTGATTTTGCATAGATCATAATTCATAAATTACTTGATTTCCCTATTGTTTTGTGTTTTGTTTTTGTTTGTTTGGTTTTGATTGTTGAGTCACTTTAGCTACTTTTTTCTAAACATGGTTACACATTTTATTGAACAACTTGTATATTTAAGGATGTGCTGAACACAAGCAAGCATGTTCAAGGCCCCTCTAAAATAATCTCTCATGGAACACATATTTTTCCTTCATATGAAAGGAATTGTAAGTTTACTCTTTTTTTTTTTTTTTGCGGTACGCGGGCCTCTCACTTTTGGGGCCCCTCCCGTTGCGGAGCACAGGCTCCGGACGCGCAGGCTCAGCGGCCATGGCTCACGGGCCCAGCCGCTCCGCAGCATGTGGGATCCTCCCGGACCAGGGCACGAACCCGTGTCCCCCGCATCGGCAGGCGGACTCTCAACCACTGCGCCACCAGGGAATCCCTAAGTTTACTCTTAATTGTGATTATTTGATTGAGCTATATCTCTCCCTATATTGCTGTACTGCTGTATCCCCAGAACTTAGCAAACCACTGGCTCATAGCTGTTGCTATGCCAGCTGTCAACTTATTGCATCTCAGCTCCAAATATACGCTTTACTGTCTGCTCCATGATAATGGAGATGGACCTAGCAAACAGGACTCCTTGGCCAACTGGCACAACTTTAACCCTTGTCAATAGAAAGTGCTATATAGGGGCTTCCCGGGTGGTGCAGTGGCTGAGAGTCTGCCTGCTGATGCAGGGGACATGGGTTCGTGCCCTGGTCCGGGAGGATCCCACATGCCGCGGAGTGGCTGCGCCCGTGAGCCATGGCCGCTGAGCCTGCGCGTCTGGAGCCTGTGCTCCGCAACGGGAGAGGCTACAGCAGTGAGAGGCCCGTGTACCAA
>NW_006772588.1:1323090-1326086 GCF_000442215.2 Lipotes vexillifer | reverse complement strand
CAAAAAAAAAAAAAAAAAAAAAAAAAAAAGGAAGTGCTGTGTAGACACTGGAGGAAGAAGAGGTTTCTCCTCCTGCTGTAGTGTGCTTCTCCTCAGGGTCCTACAGCCCGGTTTTTCCACTGTCCTGCCCCTGCGGCACACACAGCTTCTCCACACCCAGAAACTGCAGCACAATTGACTTCTCCACTTCCTGGCTCCCGTGGTGTGTTATGGCCAGTGGGACCCAGTGCTAGAAGCTTCCCCCAGCACTTCCTCAGGGAGCTTAGCAGTGGAGTGAGATATCTTCCTGTGAACTGTTTCCCTGGCATCTCTTCAGGTGGGTTTCTGGCAACTTCTCAAGTGTTGCACTCCCCACGACAGCTTTCTCGGGCACCTCAGAGGCAGATTTCCTGCAGTTCTGCTGGCATGACACCAGAGTGACTTCTCTGCCATCCAACAAGCCACAGCTGCACACTTTCCAACAACGTCTGGATCACGGTCCTGGAGGCCTCTCCTTGGATGCCCTATCTCAATCCTAGGGGTAGTGGTTCCTCCTTATATCCACTATTCCTATGTTGTTTTGAGTTTTCTTTTCTTTCCTTCTTACTATAGCCAATTCCTCATCACTCCAATCCCTGTTACAGTTACTAATTCTTCATATCAAACTTTCCCTGTTCAACTCACCATGTAGTTTCTGTCTCTTGATTAGACCTTCACTTATAATGTGCTGAATAAATACCTGTTGAAAGAAAATAAGAAGGAAAAAGAAAACAGAGGGAGATAAGTAGAAAAGAGAGAGACAAAGAGGGAGAGAAAGAGAGAGCTCTAAATTGTTACTATCATATCCCCAAACCAGCTGTGTAATTATTTACTATTATTATTTGGAGTTAGAAATTTAAAAAGACAAACTGAATTTTTCTTTTTAAATTTTTGGCCTTGCTGTGCAGCATGTGGGATTAGCTCCCCGACCAGGGATTGAACCCACTCCCTCTGCAGTGGAAGCGCGGAGTCTTAACCACTGGACCGCCAGGGAATTCCCCTAAAAAGACATACTGAATTTTGTGAATATAATCTTGTGCCACTGAATTACTTGTAATTAATTTATCCACTCTTTATTCATTCCTTCACTAAAACTTTTAGAGAAACTATTTTGCCAAGCTTATGATAACAGATTTCTTAGGTTAATGAGAGAATTGATAAATTGGCAAGGAGAATCCAGACTATAAAGCCAGTAGAAATTTCTCTGAATATCAGATTTCAGGAACCCTAGATTTCAAGACTGACTTTAAATCAACTACATAATACTTCTCCTGTCCCTCTCCCACTCTCAACTCTCACCAATAAAGGAAATAATGAATGAATAAATAAATAGGTAGGTAATTTAATTCCTTTTAATTCCTGTTCTTTAAAATAGCACTGTCAGGAAATGCTGCTTAACGTCTAAATTAAATTCCTTACCCACCTTTTCTATTCTTTTTTTTTTTTAGACCAAGGACATCCTTCATTAGTTATACATAGCCGTTCTTTAAATTCTTATTAAATCACTCCTTTAGCTTCCTTTCTGCAAGTTAAATATTCCAATTTTATTCTCTCACCATAGTTTTATTCTTCTTAATTCTGTCTTCCTGAACTTTTTCCAAGTTTTTCACACTTGTCTCAGTCAGTTCAGGCTGCAAATACCATAGACTGGGTAGTTTAAACATTAAATATTATTTCTCACAGCTCCGGAGGCTGAGAAACCCAAAATCAAGGTGCTGGCAAATTCAGCATCTGACGAGAGCCCTCTCCCTGGTTTGCAGATGGCTGCCTTCTTGCTGTATCCTCACATGGCAGAGAGAGAGGATGGGGGACTCTGGTCTCTTCCTCTTCATATAAGGGCACTATTCCCACCATGGAAGCTCCATCCTCATGACCTTATCTAAAGCTAATCTAAACCACCCAAAGACCCTACCTGCAAATACTATCACAGTGAGGATTAGGGTTTCGATACATGAACTTGGGTGGAGAGGCAGAAACATTTATTCGACAGCAACATTCATCCTAAATGGCCCTATACTTTCTTCGGCAATCTCTTGTCAAGTTTGATACTCCTGACTTAATGCAAGTGCTTTCTCAAATGCTTTGGCCTTCTATATGCTTGTTTGTGTATTTGGGTATCAGTGATATGTTAAACACCTTTAGTTACAATATTAAAAACTTTTCACAGGTTTAAAAATTAAAAACTTTTCACAGGTAAACCTGTGTATACTTAAGATAGAAATTGTATATATGGAAAAGACGGGAGTTAGTAGAGAGGGACAGGAGGACCTAGAGACATACCTGGAAGGCAAACTGTGATGGAAACATTACATAATAAGCACTTGGACTACTTGGAAGAACTGTTTTAAAGACTATTTACAAACACACTAATAAAATTATTGACTCTTTTCTATCCATAAAGCAACTCCCTAAGAGTCTTTTCCTATGCAAGCAGTTCTGTGTGTACTTGAAAGTCATAAAGACAGGTTTCTTTAAATGATTCTTAAATCAGACACTATGCTAATTCAGACAGGCCTTAGAGGACCCTTTCAATGCATTGATCCCAATATGAGTAATTTCCCACATTTTAAGTCTTTAGAATTGGGATGCATTTCACAAGTGATGGTATCCTGCTATTGGCTTGGCTCCTTCAGCTTCTGGCAGCCCTACTCTACTCCTCCAGAAGAAGCTGAGACAGGCACCTCAGCTCCCTCTCACTCTAATCCTGACCTGATGTCCACCCCCAATCTGTTCCTTGGACAACTTGAACTCTCTTGTCAGTGAGAAGCCCTTGATAGTAAATGCAGACTTCAAGAAGGGTGGATTTCCTTGGGCTATTAACTGCTTATGATGTCTATCAGCTGAAGAAAGCATCCATTAATGACCCTTCTTTTATTTTTGAAATTTATTTTACTAAAGTATAGCTGATTTACTACGTTGTGTTAGTTTCTGCTGTACAGCAAAGTGATTCAGTTATATATATATATATATATATATAT